>NW_023270451.1:77982005-78101366 GCF_011800145.1 Mirounga leonina | reverse complement strand
AGCTCTGCAAACACTGGGGCAGACTCCTCAGAGAGTACCTTGAGGTACTCGAGAATGAGAGAGCTGTCCCGGATGGCCGTGGATGTGCATCTCCTGGAGATGGAAGTTAGCTAGACCTCATGACCCTTCAAGGTTCTTCTCCGTTCCGGGAGTTCAGGGTTGGGATCAAATCCCTCTTCCTGTTCACTAGGGCAAACCTGCATCTTCTCTGTTCATGTGGGTAGAGACCTCAGAGAGGAACAAAAGGATGTTTCTGTCGCTAAGGATGAGCTTCTCTGAGGACAGAATGACAGGAAGAGGTTTCTTGCCAGCCAGCTGGAAATTCAAGTCGTAGAATGAAGCCTGGAAACTTCCCTCAGAGTAAATTAGTGGTGGCCCCTCCATGTGATACTGCCTTCTTTTCCCTGAGTCCCTCTCCTCTAGGGATGGCCCTGGAGCTCGCAAGCAAACTCATTTTACAGTGTAGTTTCCTTGAAGGGCTCACTATCCTCTTGGAGTAATTTTGGTATTTTTACAGAGTAATGTTTGTTGCTACCAAAGGCAGAGCCATTGGGGTTCAAACAGGAGAGAGAAGAGGTTTCTCCATCTGAGAGTTCTCTGGACACATCGCTGGCAGAGCCTCTGGATCAAAACCGAGACTGGCTGGGTTCCGTAGTCAAGCAAGCAAGGGTCTGCGCTGGTCGCTCCGAGTCCGGAGCAAGACTGGGTAGCAGCTCGGAGCCCTCGCCGATTTCTCTCTCGCGGAGAGGACGTTCCTTGAGCGAAGTAGTTGGGGCCAGATACTGACACGTGCGTCAAGAGCGAGAATTTGACAGTGCCTTCACCCGGGGAAGGGGTTGGAACCCCTGGGTGTCCGTGGTGAGTTCGCCTGCACTCCCCTGACATGTTTTGGTCTGACATGACTCCTGTCGGTCCCTGCCTCTTCTCTCCGGCCGGCCCATTGCAGGGACACCGACTTGGACGAGACGGGAGTAGCTTGAAGCTAGCTCTCGTGAGTAGATTTGAGGTCTTTGGGGCCATAGTTTAGGATTTGGACTTGGGCTCCTGGGTTGTTGGTGACCGTTTCTTCCCTTTGGACCTTCTGCCTGGCTGTGTCTTTGGCCTAGCCATCCACGGATCCACGTCTGTGCCCGGGTTCCAGCCGGGCTAATACAGCAGAGAAATAACCTTCGAATGGATGGATCACACGTTTGATCTCAAGACTAGCTTTTTAGGGCTCATTGCTTTATTCAGAAGTATTTTCACTGTAGCTCCTTGATACGGGATTCAAGACTAAAGAAATTCACATGGACAGATGCAAATACATCCTGGTTAATCAAAATAGCATCTTTGATGTAAATATGTAAGTTTGGGCATTGAAATGTAAAGTGTACAACTAATACTCTTCGCTCCTCCCTGTGGGTTTAGCCATCATTTCAGTCAGATGTATTTTTACAAAAGAAGCTTCACCACCTCTTTCCTTGAAGAGCAGCCTTCTCTTGTCTCTGGGGAAGGAGCAGCCTTTCTGGCCTGGGTCAAGTAATGGTGACTTTCCGTGGTGTCTGAAGGCTCAAGGTTTTCGAAGTTGGGGGGGTGGGGTGTGTCTCAAGCAGGGGTAGGGGTGACAGGAAAGGTCGGATTCTCTCGGTGGACGTAGGCCCCCTTCCTCAGGACCCGAGGGGTCTGTTGGAAGATGACCGTCTTTAAGCACTTCTGCGCGCAGACACTTGTGTTTCTGGGGAATTGTAACTCCAGGTCACAAGTACTCGTGTAAAGGTCATAAGGTGAAAATGAGGTTCCGGTATTTTCCTTTGCATGGTGGGTAGGGCTCCGGGCTCCTTGCAGCTCTGCACTCTTCCAGGTGGCTGTGTGGCCTCTCCGTGCAGTCCCCTCACACTCGTGCAGGGGGATGGGCGCCGGGGGGAGTGTACAAGCGAGCCTGGGCTCAGCTGACCCCAAAACAGAACTTCTCCCCCACCCACCCCGTATCGCTTTTAAGGGAGAACCCAAGGACTCTGTCCTTCCCTTGCAGCTTCCCTCTGGGCCAGAAGTCCGGCGCCACACCCCCTGGCCGGCTGAGCAGCATGCCCGTTGGCTCTGTACTCCCCGTGGTCACTGTTCACCGTCCCCCGAGCGTCTCTTGCCTCGATGGTGATACGGAGCCTCTTGCTTCTGAGGTCACCTTTTGAAGACTTGCTCTGTACCCGACTCTGCTCCCGTCCCCCTGTCCTCCCCCGTGTGTCCGGTTAGCAGCCCACTCAGCATCATCTGCTGCCCCTCCGCTAAAAGGGGCACGGGGGTGTGGGGTACCTGGCAGGACTCCCCGCGGTGACAGCAGAAGCGGGAAGCCGCACGGACCTGCTTTTCTGTCATTGTTGAATGGTTTCCTTAAAAGCCTTCTGCTTTTGTTCAGAAGACATGATCGGCAGCCTTCTTTCCTGCCTCATAGGTCCGTAAGCTCTGGAGGGGCAGGGATTCTTACCACGGACTCCTGAAGCAGGGCTGGAAGCCGAGGGTGGAGGAGCTTGACTGATGATCGCCTTCTGCCCTCTCGACTGTTGAACCTCATCCCTCGCCCCCACTCCCACCCCAGCTGGCTTGGTCCTCCCGAGACCTTGAAGCCTGATCTAATGCCATGCTGTGAGCCATGAGCTCACCTGGAAACACTGCTGACCCGAGACATCTGGGCTGCTGTCGTTTCTGAATTGAGTCTGACAAAAGCCAGGTGGCAAGGTGCCTTATGGGGCCAGGAATCCAGGCTTAGGGTTTATTGGTGTCCAGCAAAATGTGACAGAGTCCTATTAAAGTGGGGTTTTTTTTTTTTCCAATTCTGCAGGCTTGGCAGATGGTAATATTCAGCCTTGGAGAAAATGTCCAGTTGTGCTCTGGCGTAGGATTCTCTCTCCAGAAGGAGTCAGAAACGGTAGGATTTATCTCCTACGAGAACCAGAAGTGTGGGCCAGACGATGGTTTAGCATTAACAATGGCTTTCATCAGGCACGAAGCTCTCCTCGGGCCTGGTGTAGATCTGTCCACGGCGCCACCTGGGGCCTCGTCCGGTCCTCAGTCAGGACAGCCATGAACGAGAAGGCACCTGCCCCCCCAACGACTGCCACCCAGCATGGCAGCTCTTCTTCCGTTTGGCCAGGGAACGGGTGCTGAATTCATTGATCATGATAGAAATCATTGAGCCCAGAATCTGCATCTAGAACTTACCTTGTGTTGTTGTTCCCCATGAACATCAGGATGGGAATTTTCAGGGTAGCGCAGACCATTCTAAATACCACCTGTGCCGACTCATTTGTCAGCATAACTACCTGGTATTTTCGCCAGAAGATAAAGGTAAAGATGAATCATAGCTGAGTCGTTGTTTTTCATTCCGGTGGCTATGAGGATGAACTTGCTATTTGTCTTGATATGCTGAAAGCCTTTCTAACACAATAAAAAGATGAGATTATTCAGCTTGAAGCTGAGGCCTGCAGGGAGCCTTCAGGAAAGGGCAGTCGTGAATTAAACTTCGGCGGGGCAGCAGCCCTCTGGATAGAGGCAGGGACCTCAGGGACCTTTTGTTTTCCTTTTTTTCTGAAACTGTATAGCCCAGGGAATGGATTGAGATGCTTTCTCCAAGTCCCTGGACAGATCAGACTTGCAGAGGTAAGGGGGCAGGAGGGTGCTGAATAAATCATAAGGCGATGGTCAGCTTGACCGTGAACTTTGTTTCGTTAGCCTATCAGTTCTGAAACAGGCAAGAAAGTCAACATGGGGACCAACGTGTCATGCAGGGGCTTTCACCTCCCTGTCCGGTTCCTCGCTAGCAGGCTCGGAATCTGTGAGGTCCGGCCCAAGGATCTTCCCAGCGCACCTCTCAGCAAGGCTCCTAGAGCCGGACGCTGCCCTCCGCTGGCCCGACCTGTCCCTTCTCATTTCAGGGAAACCCTTTTCTGATGCAGGTAGGGGAAGAGCAGGAGTCGAGGGCTCCTCTTACTCCTGAGTCGTGGATTTTTGGTATTCCATTCTAAGACTCATATACCTCTGTTCCCAGGAGCTGCTAGAGCCCCGAGTGTTGGGAGAAAGGCTGTGAATTAAGTTAATATTTTTCTTATAAGAAATGGGAGTCTATTTTTCTATCGATATTACTATGTGATGAATGGAGTGTGCAGATGTTGAAAGGGAAGGAGATTTCAAAACTATAAGCCTCAAAATGCGGAAGTTTTGTCATTTGGAAGCAACTGAGACCCCATAAAAGTTTTACTACTTGTTTGCGAGCGTGAATAAGGAGACGGTGCTGTGAAGTATTAACCACACTCTCTAGGAGATGAATGTGATGGTCCTGGGGAGGATGACGCAGTCCCTGACCTTAAGGAAAATTCTTTTACAAAGCATGTAAACGTGATAATGCTGACTAGTGAGCCTCTTACTGGAGCGGTGTGGTTTTAGAACCTGGCACTTTAATTCTTTTCTGGAGCCGGAATACAGGGGCAGTTGGATGAAACTGCACATTTAGAAAGGAAGTAAGAATTTTCTAGTGCTTATAAATGATGATGGGGAAATAAAGCCCTTTAGAGTTATCCTAGAAGCTCAGCATAACATGGGCTATTAGCGGTAACATAACCTAAATTCAGAAAATTTATTTACTTACCTCGGTAGAAGGATAGGTGTGAATTACTTACGTTGGTTGTAGAATTCGGGTTTAGACTAACGATACATTTACTCTGCTTTTTTGAGGACAGGTGGGGAACACGGGTAGGTTAGGGCCTTAGAAATTAGCCAGGGATGATCCAGAAAGTGAAAAATCCACACAGTGGTCACTGAGTTAGCTGGTTGCAAATGTATTTCATTGATGTTGGAGTGAAAACTTCCTTAGGCCAAATCAAGCGAAGATAAAAGGAGACAAAAATTTTGAAGGTGGCATCAGGAATAGTTTATATAGGGTGCCCACAAAGACCATCATTAGGAAGGGTATAGATTCTGTGCTTCTGAACAGACTAGGGGTGTAGAGGAAAGCAAAATTAACCCCCTATTTACCCAAGCTTGTTGGCTAAATTTTTTGTTACAGGTCCGGGACATAAACCTTTTCTGAAAAAGGAATAGTTGTAGCCTTGGAAAATGGTTTTTCTATTTTTTTCCCCCGTTAGGATCAGCATAGCCTCCCTTTCGCCTTAAGTGTCAACCCCCTATTTTGATTAATACCCCAGCATCAGAGTTAGAGCAATAAGAGACACTGAATCTATTTTTGTTTAAATTCTTTACCTCATAGTATGAAATTAGTAAGACAGTTGATGATTTTACCCTGAATACTGGTGCAGAGAGGTATGTTGTTCTGTTTCGAATGGTAAGAATTTTAATGGCCTAAAGAAAGCTGGGGTTAATCCTGAAGCTAGGAGTAAATGTTTACCTGATTTTGATCTGTGGTACCAGGAACATCCATGTATATCCTGTCTGTATATCTCTGAGCCAAGTTGTGGGCAGAGAGGTTGCTAGAACTATATTTACAGAATATGGTTTTTACCATTAAAAATTCACATTTTAACACGAGCATGTGTGTGGCTGTCCTTCCCTGGCCCGAGAGGTGGGGTCTGTGCAGGAAGGAGGGGTGGCCCGGGGTAGGAGCAGGACCGGAGCGCGGACCTCACAGTGACGACGGAGCCCCCCGCCCGGCGCGTCTGGTGCCTGTTCTCCGTAAACCACCTCCAGGTCCGGGGGAGCAGAGCCGGGCCTGACCACGCCGTCCAGGAGAGCCAGCTCTGCACGGATGCACGCGGCCACACGCTCAAGTTTTAAGGCAGCGCAGGGTAAATTCCTAAGGTCGCTGGCTCTTGTGTTCAAAGCCGGCTTCCCCCTTTCCGAGGTCCGTGACCGCCCGTCTGACGTCCCCTACTTCCTCAGGCTGGGGCAGAACGGAGGGAAACCCTTGCATGCGTAAAGAAAGTGCCAGCACGTCGTACCTACAGCTGTGGGCGCGGACCAGCCACGGCGCTCAGCACACGGCTTGTGGATAGAAAACAGCTGCTGGGCTTTCATTAGAAATCATCCTAGCTTTTGAGTAGAGCCTTGCAGAAGGTTTGTGCGTACAGGAGGTGGGGGGCCCTGGCTCTCCACATCTCTGCATCCGGGGCCGGGCTGACAAGGCACCCTCTGCGCTGCACTGTGGCTGTGTCCTTCCCGTGGACGCTGTGCAGCAGGACCGTGGCAAGAACAAGGCCGTGACCGGTAAGGAAACCGTTGTTCTCGCAGGAGCTAGCCTGAATCAAGAAAGCGAAATCCCCAGCAGGGATCACAGATTTCAAAAGGGATAAAAATAGTGATCTCTTAAATACCCTTCCCCGATCCTACATCCCATTATTTCACTGGGCGGATCAGAATCGCTAAACAGACGCCCCGGTAGCCAGCCGATCAAGGATGAAGCCAGCCAGCTTCTGTGCTGGTCCTTCACAATCAGAAAACCACGATGGTTCAGGACTCCCCTGGCTCCTGGAGAAACGTTCCCCCTCCCCCCTGTGGGCACTGTGGAGCAGCGCTCCTTCTGCAGGTTCGCACCCACCTGTTTTTGGGCGGTGAAGCACAGCTTGTAAGAATCAGAACCTCTGAAGAATCAGAACTGAACAGGTAAGCCTGGTGGTTTGTGATCTTTCTTCGTACGCTTTATAATCCTTCTAAGCATTGGTCTTCACTCTCCAAGGGATTCATGGGCAAGGTATACGCGTACGGTCCGAAAACTGATCTGCCTGGGGAATGAGCCTGTGGCCAAAGCCTGTGAGTTCTGCTTCCCATTTCCTCCCTTCACCCCCATCCTCCCTCCTCATCCATTCTGGGCATTGCCCTCTGGAGTATGGAAACCTCGGGGGCAACCAAACACAGGAAAATCCTGATAGTACTATTAAAAATCAATGATAATAAAGCCTGGCTTACAGATCCTTAGCAAATCAGGTACTTTCTAGTTCTCTGCTTTCAACAAACTAAAGGAAGATCTAATCAAGCTACTAAATTCAAAGAACTGTAGGACATTAGAATTCTCTCTTAATTTAGGTGCTTAGATGTACAAAAAAATGAAACAAGGACTATAAATGGTGTTGAGTCCTGTTTTAATCTTAGCTGTAAATAACGTTCTTGAACTCAAAGTGTTAGTTTTTAATTATCAAAAATTTGCAGTATTGTTTTCGTCAGTTGTATTGCAGTAATTATAACAGTTAATCCTGTACTGAGTTAACACTAAAAAATTATTTCCATGTATATTTTTTGTTGGCAAGAAAATAGGGCAAGTGATAAAATTTCAGGCCTGGAAATAGATTACATTACAATAGCATTCTTTGCTGAAAGCGGAATGGAAATACCAAAGAACCTATTAGTTTATGTTTGTAAATGGAGGATAAGTGTCAAATTGCTGTATATTTAAATTGCACCAAATATGTTTAAAAGAGTGATATAACAGTTTTATTTTAAAATAGTATTTACATGACACCAGGAAACACATACTTTGGCAACTCTTAAGTTGATATCTGGAAACTGAGGGGATACATGATCTTTCAAAATACTTTTAGGGGGTGCATGAGCATAATAGTGGGGGGTATGCTTTACAATGCTGAACAGGTGAGGTTGGGGGACCTCTTAGAATAGAAGCACCTGGGGGAGGGTGCCTGCTTTTTAAAAATGCAGATTCCTGGGCCCCAGCCTCTGAGTGACCAGGATTGGGGTGGGCCCCAAGCCCGTCAGTTTTCAACATGCACCCCCAGGTGGTTCTCATGCAAACCCATAGTTAAGCACTACTATAAAAAAATAATACAAACTAGCCATTTACAGTTTTTCAGCCTTGGCTGAAGAGGGAAACACCTCCCCTGTTTTTGGATTGAGGGAAGAACTGAAACAAGCTTAATTTGAATCTGAGCTCAGAAAGTAGCAGCACCCATGGAGAAGCCAAGAAAAAGGACAGCAGCGGCGGGGGGGAAGGCCCCGACGGTGGCTGCACGTGTGGGGATGACCGAGGTCGGGCCCTTTCCCAGCGGACGGGCGGCGGGGGGGGGGGGGGGGGGGGCCCCCCCCCCCCGGGCGGGGTCGCACCTGAGGCAAACCACCACGGAGGAGGGAGCAAGGCGCACAGCCAAGGCTGAGCATGCGCTAGCGGGAGGCTCGGAGGACGGCGGGGGGAGCACTGCGAGGGCAGGGTACTTGCCATGGAGGTGCCCTGGGGTCCTGTGACAACACTGCGGGGACAGGGGAGGCTTCAGTTCCCTTGTGGTCCCATCCGAGGCCTAAAGTGCAGCGTGGGGGCGGCCGGCTCCCCCGACGGCTCACGGGGCCACGCTGGGCAGCAGCTGTCCCCTCTTCCTGGGATCGCAGAAGAACTGCAGCTTCCTGGGGAGCAGCTTCACCTCCACGGGCATGGCCTCGTACTCCTCACTGTCGATGCTGAAGGAGCCCCCCGTTCCCTGTGGAGAAGAGGAGAGGGGGGTCTAGCACCTCTGCACCAGGAGCCGCTCACCACGGAGCACAGCATCCTCTCCGAGGATGGAGACGGGCACAGGGCTGCTTCTGGAAATCTCCCAATTCTGCTATCTGCTTTTTGTCTTGGGGGGTGGAGGGGGGCTTCTATCGCCTCCCAGAGTATTTTGGGACTTGAGAAACAAGGCCATAATTTAAAAATACTTACTAGGATACAGGGGTCCTGCCGTACCTTCCAGGAATTCGTTAACATACAATGTTCTAGGACCTTGTCGGCCCTCATCTTAGGAAAGCTGTGATGCCCACTGGATTATTTTCATGGTTCTTCTTGAGGACTTACTAGCTTTATCCCTCAAATACAGCAGCATTAATGTTACAGATTCTATAAAACCTTCCATAATTCATGCATTTAGTTCAACATTTGCTATGCTGAAACTACAGGGCCACCCACTCTGGGGGATAGCGTCTGTTTTACTACAGTCCTTTCTGAATACCGTAGGGTAACGGTCCGGAGTCTGCAGAGGCCATCTGTGGTAACTTTCTCCTGAGGCATGACTCCTAGAATAACTATAGAATTTAGATTATATTCCTAACGTTTTCCTCTCTTATATAGGTTATTCTAAGCTTGGCATTTTATACTACAGGAAAACTCAGTGCCATCCCAAAAACGGTTTCCAGATCCTGTGTTTAAAGAAAAAGTAGGATCCATGATGAGTATCTGCCAACTAGAGAATTCTGTGTCTTACAACACAGTAACCTCTGCACAATGTCCATTCAGAAAAATAAAGGCTCAGGAGATGTAAAGATCACATTATAGAACTGTGGCTTACAAATGCTAGAAGTCTTCAGGAGTCCCCTGCTCAGCCCCGGACTCAGAAGGGGATCCTCTCATCTCTTCAAGTATCCCTGAACATCACCCAGAGCCTGACCCAAGTGCTCAGCCCATACCAGGCGCCTAGACATGAGGGTCTGTTCACAGAAAGGAAGACGGACCAAGAATGAACCCGAAGCTGTGGGACGGGAGCCCCACTTACCTCAGGAAGCAGCAGAGTGCACTGGCTGGCCTGGAGACACTCGGTGCCGGCCACACGCAGCTTGGGGTCCCTCACCTTTCTGCTTCTGTCGGTGTAGGAAAAAGCACGTTTGGACACCAGGGCGGGCAACTGCATTCCAATCACGAGAGCACAGCCAGTTCTTTTGTTGAGCTTAAACGGATGGACTCATGCTATGCTGAACCTTGGGTTTTGTGAATAACTTTCCCACAATGATTCTTGCTCAGCAGTGTGATATATTCTAGATTGAGAAGGTTAACTTGCTGTAGAGAACTGTGTGTGAAGTTAAGACCGAGTGATTTTGTACCTAATTCATGGGCTATTAAAAATCCTTTTAAAAATTAGAATGAAAATTTTTTTAGGGAAAGTACTAAACTTGTGTTATTTGGTACTTGTGAGTCTATCATTACTTGAACGAGAAAACATTTTTTATTCTAAAGCAGACATTTCTTTTACATATTGCATATGAACAACCAGTTCTTTCTGATTTTCTATATTCATATTAACAGTCTGCTTAGCATACTACTGTCTTTACCTTGGAGTAAAACTATCAGCCTACACACACTCACTCCTCATGCACATGTATCCTTGGGAGCCAGTCGTGGTCAGTGGAAAGAGTAAAAGCTAATCCAAGTAAATTAGTCCATTCTTTAGCATTAAATGATAACGTTAATTCTTTAGTATATGAAGCTTCAGAGTTTTCTAGAGCAACCTCACAATGTTCTATTCCAGTACCCAGAGGAAACAGACATTACTTAATCTCACTTCCTGTAGAGACCAAAGGTAACCGTGTTCCTGCTGCTGAAGATGACAGCAGTGATGCAGAACATAATGACTCACCTACATTAAGCAACATAATTGGTTTTTCTTTCTATTTTTGGATGTCAGTATTATGAAGGAAATTTGAGTACAGCTGGCCCCGTGGGCCAGACTCTCAATTAAGACAGTGTGAGACTTCTGGCCACTCTCGAGAAAGGAAAGGCTTTCCCTTTCTTCCTTCTACTACAGATAGCAAGGAAATCAAAGGCTGCAGAATCAGCTATTCAGCATCTGAAGAATTTGTACCAAAGGCAAGATCAACGCAAACCAGTGAAAGACTTCTGCTGCCCGTGCGGTGCAGATGACAGAGTAGCCATGGAGACCGCGGGGCTACAGCAGAAATGTCTGCTCCCTACGTGGGCACAAGAGGGAGCTCTGAGACAAAGCACCAAACCACCTTGGCTGAGCAGATTACCAGTTGGCATGGCAACACGTGGGCTCCTAGGATGTGCTGAAGCTGGGTGGGGGGTTTAGAGCATTCTTAACCAATAAAACTCCAGCAGAGGTCGGGCTTAACAAATCAGACAGGACTGGAGGATATTTTCTAGTGGAAGAGGGAAAAGCCTGGAGATTGTGCGAAGTACTCCATACCTTTTCAGGTTTTCCATTACTGCCCTGCAAGTGGGGCAAGGTGGTCTGATGTGAGCAGTAACCGAAACAGTGAAGTGCTTCACCGCAAAAAACACTTTGCCACACATCCTCTCATTTGAGACTCAAAAACAATCCTGAGGTAGTTAGATGTGATTACAGTATTCCGTTCCATACACAGAGAAAAGGATCCAGAGACGTTAAAGGATCTGTCCAAGTCGTGAGGCCAGAACGTGGCGGAACCGAGATCTGTAGCCAGCAACTGTGACCCTGAAGCCAGAGTTCTGGACACTGGGCCAGGCACCCATGAATCCTTATTCTCACTGGAAAGGCAGCTTGCCCCCACACTCGGGTTTTTTCCAAAACGAACAGGAAAAGCCAAAGTAGGAGGAGAGGTACATTTTACGTGTCAACCCAAACACTTGAAAGAAAGAGGCTACACAGTCCCCAAACCACAGAAGTCCTCCATTGCTCTCTATCTTAGACTTCATGGGGATCCGGAATAGTACGTGCTAGAATATGAACTACTTAACCCGCATTTCCTACAAACCCCAGCCCACTTACCCTATAGTTATGAAGTCTCCTTTGCTGACAGTGTCCGGTTCAATGCAGATGTTCATAAAGTCTTCTTTGCTCTGCAAGGTCAAAAAGACTAACATTAATACTCTACATTTTGGCTAATGCAGCCTGTTGTCCTCCTTTAGCCTCAGAGGTTCATATTTTAAAGCTGTTTATTATACAGAGACCTTTACTTTTAGTAACTTAATCTTGAATATATTTCTTTCTTTTTTACATTAAGACCCTACTGAAGTATAATTTACATACCATAAAACTCATCACCTCATCACTGCTTGCTTGTTTGGTTGTTTTTTTTGTTTTTTTTTTTAAGATTTTACTTATTTGACAGAGACAGACATAGCGAGAGCAGGAACACAAGCACGGGGAGTGGGAGAGGGAGAAGCAGGCTTCCCGCAGAGCAGGGAGCCCGATGCGGGGCTCGATCCCAGGACCCTGGGATCATGACCTGAGCCGAAGGCAGACGCTTAATGACTGAGCCACCCAGGTGCCCCTGTTTGGTTGGTTTTTACTACCCAGATAAGCTAAACAAAAACTCAGGTTTGTCGGAACTCGGAGTAGGAGGTTTGCGAAGCCCCGACACTACTCGTCACAGCTGCTGTGGTCTCTGGGGCTCCCTCCCCGGGGGTCAAGTTCCAGCCCGTCTACCCCAGCCAGCCTCCATCCTCACTGTACATCAGCATCACACCACACCTGCCGGATCAGCTTCTTGGTATGCAGAGCCCAAGTATGTGCGGGTTTGTTGGTTGGTTTGGTTAAAGATTTATTTACTTGAGAGAGAGAGTGAGCGCAAGTGAGGAGAGGGGCAGGGGAAGAGAATCTTCAAGCAGAGTCCCTGCTGAGCACAGAGCCTGACTCGGGGGGCTCGATCTCACAACCCACGAGATCAAGACCTGAGCTGAAACCACGAGTCAGACGCTTAACAGACGGAGTCACCCAGGTGCCCCCCAAGTATGTGTCTTCAAATGTTCTACGTGCAGTTTTGATATGCAACCCGAGTTGAAGAGCAGCAATCCATTTCTGCCATAGTAGATTTTAAAAACTTCTCATTACCGTCCACCAAAAGCTCTAGAAGACCTGAGCTACAAGGAAGTGGCTGTAAAACCAGACCGGGTCCCTGGAGCACTGCCCCCCGTTTACTACCAGTTAGTGGCTAACAGTACAAACCTGGCTCTCTGTAAATCAGAACCAATACTTCTGTGACTGCTTCATACAGGTACTGTTTCTTTTTGGACAGGTTCAAAAGTCTGTAGCCCCAGGATAATCCATGAGCTGCTGAGAGCGGACAGCCTTTGCCAAAGAGTAAAGAGCACTACCAAAACGCAGCTCGCTCTCTCAGCCTGGAATTACAGAACATACGGGGGATGACTTGGCTCTAAGTTCACCTTTTATGCAGCAACTTACTGAGTGTCAACTACCACAAACTCTTCCAGGTGCTTGGGTTACATCAGTGAACTAAAAAACCGAGTATTTCTGCTTACAAAGAATTTATCTTCTACTGGGAAGAGTGGAGGGAATAAACAAAAATAAATATATAAAATAAAATAAAATCTAACCATGAGTTATAGAATATATTCGAAGCAGGTTAGAATGTATTAGTACAAAAACAGTAAATTATATAGAGAGAGAAATGGTAAATTACGAAATATATTAGAAAATAAGTATATTAGAAGTATATGAGAGTTCATCAGAAAAATGAGAGAAAAGAATACAGAAACATCAGATGGTGTGGGTGGTAGGGGTGACTTTTTTTTTTTTTTTTAAGATTTTATTTATTTGTCAGAGAGACAGCACAAGCAGGGGGAGTGGCAGGTTCCCGCTGAGCAAGGAGCCCGGTGTGGGACTTGATTCCAGGACTCTGCTTAACCGACTGAGCCACCGAGGCATCCCACAATGAAACCTCTCTGTCTACATCAGAAGTCCGACAACGACGCCTGCTATCACTACGTCTACTGAACACTGTAGTGAGGTCCTGGCCAAGGTAGTAAGGTGAGAGAAAAGATCAGAAGGCTAAGTATTTGAAAGGAAAAACAAAACTTGCACTATTTGCAGCTGATATGATTGAATCTATACAAAATCCAAAGGAATCCATAAAATAAACTTAGTAAGAATTTAGTTATAAGGTTGCTGATTCAGTATAAAAAGAGTCAATTACATGTCCATCTAAATCAAATATTCAAAAACGAAATTTTAAGGATATATCTACAGTAGCATCAAAAATTAAGATAACCAGGAATATATCCAGCAAAAGGCAAAATATTAGCTCTATGAAACCTCACTAAAAGGCATTCCCAGCCTAATGAAGAGCCAGGCCATGTTCACGTAACAGAAGAGTCAATATTAGAGAAGTATCATTTGTCCTCAAATTGATCTACAAGTTCAGTGTAATCCCGTGATCAATATAACAGATTTTTATATGGAACTTAATAAAAGAAACCTTTTAAGGGATTTATAGAGGCCAAAGAGCCAAAAGTAGTCAAGAAACTCTCTAAGAAGAAAAACATAGAGGGACTTACTATAAAACAATGATAATCAAAAGTGTAGTAGCAACAGGTTTAGACGAACAAAGCAACTGAAGAGAGAACCTACAAACACGCCCGTGTACCCCTGCTCTCTCAGCATAAGAGGGACTTACTGCAGATGGGGGAGGGGGAGGAAGAGTATGTTCAGTAAACGGTGCTTGGACAACTGGCTTTCTATGGGCAAAGATTATAAGCCTTACCTTACCTCCATCATTCGCAAAACTCAATTATAGGTGAAAGTGTTTCTCTTTAAAGTAAAAATAGAATCATGTGATGTGTATCACAGCAGCCTGGTTTTTCTTTTTTTTTCTTTTTTTTTTTTTATTTATTTATCTGAGAGAGAATGGGAGACAGAGAGCATGAGAGGGGGAGGATCAGAGGGAGAAGCAGACTCCCCACTGAGCAGGGAGTCCGATGCGGGACTCGATCCCGGGACTCCAGGATCATGACCTGAGCCGAAGGCAGTTGCTTAACCAACTGAGCCACCCAGGCGCCCCTGGTTTTTCATTTAACAATATATGATGAATATCTTTCCGTGTCAGTAAACAGAGAACATCTTAAATAAATGTACCAGAATGGATTTAATCAGTCCCCTGGTTTATTTGTTTCACATATTTTGCTATTATAAATACAGCGAACAGAGCTGTACAAGAGATCCTAATTTCCACACATTGCACACCCCTTAAAGCCTCTTTGACTCTGAATGTACTTTTTTAAATGATAAATGAGTTTGGAGCTATCACATGGCAGCTTCATTGTCTTTGAATATTTTCTTGCATTTGCTTTTATTTTTACGAAGAGGTGTGGAAACAGAAAATGAATGTACTGCCCCTTGTGATGAGCGGCACAGAATCTTACACTCTCATAATTGGCACTGAGATCAAAAGCACTCGGCACTCTGCATGTGGCTAATCTGGGGCCACAATCACACCCTCAACCGAACTCCATCCATTCATTGGTATTCCGTCATCAGAGAAAAGAACAATGTAAAAAGAACAAGAACAAAACACTAGAAATACCTATTATCAGAGATGGGGTATAAAAGCAATGTATAATTAGAAATTTCCTCTTTCTTTTTGAAATTCCTCTGGAATATAATCTATTTTTTTCAACCTTAATACATTTTCACCAGTGTTTGCAGAATTCCATCATGTAAGAAATAAGGGAATGGCTACACTATGTATGTGTATGCATCTGATTATTCCTGTAGGAGAAATTCCTAGAAATAGAAGCATACCCTGGGCCCTATTGAGTCTGTTTGAGATGCTTCAGAGAGACCAGCAAGACACCATCAAGAAAGGGTGTTCTGATTTACAGTTCCAGCAGAAATGCATTAGCACCCATTTCCCACCCACACTAACACGGCACACCCTAGCATGCCTAATTTAGGACATTTCGTTGTTATTTTCATTTGCATTTCTTTGATGTGAGCACTTTTTCTGTTTCCTGACCTATTACATGCATATAAAAGTATGTAAAATTCTCAGGGCAGTGGCTGGCAGGTAGTACATATTCAGCAAATAGAAGCTATTTTTCCATGTTTATTTCCTTTGTGAATTTCTATTCTTGTCCTGCCTGTTACTTATAGGAGTCCTCTATTTCTTAAGAGTCTGTTGTAAGGAAAGCTATTAACTCCTGCTGTATCATTCTTTTTCCCAATCTGTCCTTAAAAATTTTGTTTATAGTTTCTTTAATCGTAAGTAGACAAATGCATCAATACGATTTTTGCCTTAGACACCATGCTTAGAAAGGCCTGGTCCTCCCCTGAGTTTATATTGATAATCACCTCGATTTCACTCTAGTGCTTCATGATTTTCCTAATTTAACTCTTCAACCCAACTAGAACTTAGAAGGTGAAGGGAGCTGTGTTACCCACATGTTATACAATGGACAGATGTTACTTTTCTAATTAGAAAACAACTCACTACCAATGTCAGAGTCGAACTCCGGGCTGCATGCGTACGTTCATCACCACGTTCAAGTCTACATGCAGTTTCCAGACGGACCAGGTCAACTGTGCACAGACGACCTGGATGGGTCCACAGGACAGGGTAACTTTTCTATTCACATTCTTGCTCATGCAGACTACTCAGGTTTTTTCTACAGCAGGGATCAGAAAACTCTAGACGGCCAGGGAGTCGGTATTTGGGGATTTGGGGCCAGAGAGCCTGTGGCGACGACTCGACTCTGCCATCAGGACGTGAAATCAGCCACAGACAGCACGTATATGGATGAATGTGGCTGTTCCAAATAAAACTTTTCTTATGGATATTGAAACCTGGATTTCGTATTCTTTCTGCGTATCACAAAAAATTCTTTTGATCTTCTCACAACCATTTGAAAATGTAACATCAATTCTTAGTTTGTGTGCCACCTAAACAAAAATAGGTGGCAGACCAGTTTGTCAATCTCTGCTTTTATTTCGACATTTTTTTGGTGTCTTGTCAATAGGAGCACCATCCAGAACTTTCTGCACTGACAGAAACGTTCTGTATCTGCGCTTTCCAGTACGGCAGCTACTCACCACATACGGCCTACGGGCACTTGAAATGAATGCTCAATTTTATTTAATTCAAACAGCCACGGGTCTAGCAGCCACCACACTGGACCATGCCTGTCAGCAGGGCAGACTCTATGTATATGTGTATATATATTTTTTTCTCCTGGGGGCCTAAATCCATATACTTAATATAGTCACAAAAATAATGGGTATTCACTCAAGTAAAAGTTCCACAATTTTTTATTCCTGAGACAAAAGGGAGCAGGCAAACTTTTCATTTCTAAAGGCCTTCTGCCCTCAGTTCTCAGAAAGCCTGGTTGCTACCACGCAGTGCCCGCCCAGCCTGAAGCTACTGCCTCGCTCCGCTGTTCTTCCTTAAACACCACACCACACCCTCTTTTCCCTGATCCTTTCCTCTCTCCCCCAAAAGGGTGAAAAGAAAAATACCCAATTAGCGGAAGAGCATGTAGTCCCACAGCAAAGGCTTGGCTAGTAAAAGGGCACGCTCACCGTCAGGTCAGGCTGACTGTTCCGCGTCGTGATGGACAGTTCGATGGTGGACAGCTGCACTTCCTTCCAGACCTCGGGGCTCGCCTCTTGGGAGAGGGCTGTGGGGGGGATTAGATTCAGGTCAGTGTCTCCCGCTAACATTTCATCACTCCCGCACCAACGGCAAGCTGCTGGCGCTCAGCTTGGCCCGGACCCAGGCCTGCCCGCGGACTCGCCACCTCAGTTTTATTTATTTCATAGTTTCTTACACCCAGGACGAAGAGCCAGGCTCAAAATGCAGTCTCTATACCCGAAACATCCCTACCAGAGCAGCCACAGAAGCATAAAAGTCAGTCATGGTCTGTCACCAAGGACGCATGCATGGGACAGCGCAGGTTTGGGTCCTGCTGTGGCACAGGGGCCCTTGAAAGGCTTCTCCTGCACCGGGCAAGCGGCTCCCGCTGACGTGGGGGCCGCTTTAGGCAGCCCTGCACCGGCCAGGCCTCTGCAGCCAGCATGCGGCTCACCGTCCTGCGGCTGTGCCCAGTATGACGCGAGCCTGCGTAATATTCTCCGGTACAAAGACGGCCGCGGAGGGGTCTCGTCTGCTGCCCTGGGAGGTCTCTCCGTAGGTCCCGTGTACGAGATAGACGCGTGATGTGTCTGAGGCCACTCCTTTCAACGTGAAGAGAGAAAACTTGTCAGGCACACCCAAGGCCAAACCCCGGGAGGAGCTCTGCAGAGGTCAGGGAGCGACCCATGCCTGCCAGAAGGCGAGTCAGTAATCTCACTGACTGGCATGAGCTCTACTCTGGAGCTTGGAATCCTCAAGCTTTCTTTTCCTACTGAAGGCCGATCTTGACAACCATGAACTCAGACTCTAGGTTGTCTTTTACTTCCTGACACCCCAGTCCAGGCTCATCAGTGTCCACAGGAATAGTTAAAACACCCCCCTAGTCACTCAGCCCCTGATGTCCTAAGCCCCCAGCCACCCATTTCCATGGCCACATCCTGGTCCTTCCTGTTACCCAGAAGTATTCCATCCTAGAAATCTAAAACCTTGATATCCTACTCTCTAACCACGTCCCATATTCTTCTGTTTTGTTTTTTTTTGACTGATTCTTTTGTGCCCAGTATGTCTCTCAGGGTGACCCACTCCCCTGTTCTCAGGCTTCCATGTGGTAAATTACAAAGGAATAACAATTCTGGCTCTTCTCTCTCTCTCTCTCTCTCTCTCTCTCCCCCCCCACCGCCATGAAAGTGGCTGTCCTGGGGACTCACTGCTTCCTCATGCAGTCGGCTTCCTATGGCAGTGTCTGCCCTGAAGGAGATGTTTTAAGGGGATGAATTCAATTTGGAATATTTGGAAATCTGATTGTGACCGCATTATCTAAGCTGTGTCCTTTACTCCTGCTGACATTTATAAAGCTGGTATTTTGATCTCCATCTGCCTGGTTCCTGCATTTGCTTTCATAACTTGGTTCAAACTCAGGAAGAGAGAGGTGTTGTTTTTTTTGGCCCCTGAAGATCCAACCCCACACCAAATTTCCAATCCCATTGAGAATTCCAGTCCCTGACTAAACCATTTTCCCTCAGTGCCTAATTAACAGCTGATAACTTTAAGTCACTCTTTTCCCATCACTGCTGGTCCTGCTGTGTCTTTGGTGTTACATCATATGTGCCCCGAAAAGCCCCTATTCTGGATCAATCCTGTCACTAGGTTTCTGTACTTGCACATCGTGGCTCCATGTTAGTAGAGGGGCAATCCGGGTAAGTACACCTGTGCCAACTTCAAATTCTTGGTCTCGGGTCCTCAATGCCACTCAATAATCCTTCCACACCTCCCTATTTTCATCTCTCTTCAAAATCCCATCACTACCACCCACTTCATTTTCAACAGATCACCTTGCTTCTCACACTTCAGTGAGACCATCTCACTTCAGTGAGAACATCAGTGAGAACTGCCTGACGCTCTATAAATTTGTTTGTACCTGGACCTCTGCTCTAGTTCTCTCCTTCTCAAGGAAAAAGGCATCCCTTCCTCTGTCCAAGGCTGACCGGGCACCGTGGGCCCCGCGCCCTCCGACCTGCACGTGGGTTTTGCTGACTTAGCCTGGCTCTGTGTCTCCTTGTCTCTCACCTCTTCCCTTTCTTCTTGTCTTTTGTTTCAGGGTAGAAAGACACGGCTCTCTCTCCAATCAATAAAAACAACACTCCGCTGGCCCCATATTTCTCACTAGCTTTTGCCTTTTCTATCTCCTTCCCTTCAAAGTGAGGCCTCTTGAAGGAGCGGCCCAGCCCTGCTGTCTGTGCATCTTTATCTCCCTTTATCCCCTAACTCTCGTTGATGGGGCTCAGCCCTCCACTTAAGAGCTGAGCAAACCTTCAGAGGCTGCCGAGGTCAGCGGGCACTTTCCCGTCCTGATTCCGACTCTGTGCTGCCCCTTCTTGACGCTCTGGCGCCCACTGGCTAGAGTGTCTCTCTCAGGGGGACTCACGGGGCCCTCCCCTTCCCCTCTGGGCTTCATGGGCGGCTCTGCGGTGCTTCCCATGCTTCCATTCTTCGGGGCTATCCCTGGCCTGTCTGCGCCATATGCCAAACGGAAAATTTCATCTTCACACAGGTGATCCTACTCTAATATTGTCAGCGTTCAGGGAAAACTCTAGTTAGCAAACTAGTCCGGACCTCATCACTTCTCACCTGGCTTACTTGAACCATCTTCTATCTGGTACTCTTGTCTTAACCATCCACATGCAGTCACTTGTCTACACTGGTGACAAATAACTTTTCTAAAACGCAGATCCGCTCATGTCTCTCCCATGCTTAAGACTCAGTAACTCCCCAGCGCTTTCATGGTGAAAGTCAGCCGCAGCATCCCAACCTGCCACGTCCTCCCCTCCCCTCCAACCCTCCCTTCCTGCCCTTTTGTTGCCCACCCCCCCCGCCAGCCGGCCATGGCCACGTGACATCACGACCACTTCACATGTCCCGGCTCCTCCACCTGGAATGCCCTTTATCTAGTCCTGTGTAGACTCAAACTTGAGTACAAGTGTTCCCTGCCCTGGGAAGGTTGCTGCCCCTGAGCCAGATATGAATGCCCCTGCCCCCCAACCTGCTCCCACCTTATCTTTCCATACGCTCTCCCAGAACTTGCCAGACCCCTGATTTACTGGTCCCTCACACTCCCCAAACGTGCATCCTCCTTGAGGGCAGGAAACCTGCCTTACTTGAATTTGTATTCCAAGCAGATAGCAGGACTGGCCACACTAGATATTTAATAACTGCTGAAGAAATGCTGGAAAGAGGTTACATTCTCCCTGACTTGACAACTTAAATACGCAGCTACTCTACTGTCCCTAACTGCACCCCCACTCCACCACTTTTACTCCCTTAAGCAAGAGTAACAATGCATTTTACTAAAACGGTCTGCCTTCAGTGTAGAAAGGCATTGCCCTCCAAGTTCATGTTCATAATCATGTTAATCAGCTACCTCCAGTACTTAAGGGTTTTTTTACATTTCTTTAACACAACAAGAATTTATTTAGAAGGTGAAGGGACCTGTTTTCCAAATGTTATGTAATGGACATACATCATTTTTATAATTAGAAAAACACTTGATGCTCTGAATATTAACATTAGAACCAATATTTTCACTACAAACTTCATAAGCCAATTTTCAGATTGACCTGCCAACTTCTGAATACACTGCTTTGATTTGCATAAAAGCTGAACACGGGATGTTATCCACAGGTAAGGATGACTTTGCTATTAGCTTTTCATCAATACACACTGTCCAGCTTTTCTCTATGCCAACATCTTTCAGTGGACAGGCTATCATAGCAGTGCCCGATGGAATGTTCTCTGACGTTGGAAATAGTCTCTATTTGTACGGTCTAAGACCGTAACCACTACCCATATTTTGCTAGCAGTTTGAAACCTACTCTATTATACACAAGTCTGTTCAATTACATACTTTCGGACGCAAATCTTCAATTCATTTCCAGATACTAATGTAGATACCCTTACAAATAATGGATAAGATATAGGTCATTCTGCTCCAGGTTTGTCTGGCAAGAGTGAGTGAATAAGTAAGCAAAGGGAAGTGGAATATCAAAGAGAAATTAAGTATGAGTTTGGTAAGGGAGGGAATGAGCTGGTAGATGAGGAGTGATGGCTTATCCAACAGGAATGCTTCCTGCATTCATATCTAAGTAAATATCCCCCATTTGGAACATGTCAGATGTATCTGTAGCAGGGAATTTTTAAAAATCCAAATCCACACATCATAGAGTAACAACAAAATAACACGGGAAATTTCTACACTGGAAATTGCATTTACCTTAAGAGTGCTGAAGAAGTGAGCTGCTTTGGTTTTTAGAGGCCCGAGATACCAGTACCTGAGAAAGATCAAGACAAAAATCTGATTAGAATATTAAGAGAACTGTCAACATGATAGACACCATTCACGAAGGACAGTACGTTAAAACTGCACCTCTACTGTGGATACTCTTCACAATCACCTCTAGTGTGAGGGATGTACTATGAATTACTCTCTACTCACAGCTCTGGAGGCCTGGGGATTGTGCTTTCGCACAAAAAAGCAGGACAGTTTTTAATCTGCATTTCAATGTCGTGTCAAATAGGGCGTAATTAGTTACATGGTGCATAGATCTTTGCAATTTACAAGAAATACATAATCAGCGTCTCCCTGACTCTCTCAATTCACAGGTATCACCGTAATATACACTTTCAACCACAGAATGTAGCAGAGTCTACATTCAAAAGAGCAATGAGTGGAGGATGATGAAGCCACAATGAGATGCAGATGCTGGGTGGTCTGGTGTGTGCCTCACATGCTAAATGACTGGATCCTGGTACACCATGTTCTCTCTCTCTCTCTCACACACACACACATACACACACACGCTAAATGACTGGATCCTGTACACCATGTTCTCTCTCTCTCTCTCTCTCTCTCTCACACACACACACACACACACAATTAAAATCTGTAAATCAGCCTAACTTCACATTACTCGTGTTACGCAGCTTCAAAATGGGAAATGCTAAATCTGGGAATGAAGAGGGCCTACCGCATACTGCTAAATACATAAAAGCTAGTGTAGAGAGAAAGATGCCTACCAGGAATTAGAAAAGTGACATAAAATGGATTCCTCTCTTAAAATTTATCTGTCTCCTACCAGCTCATCTTAAGTGCTCCCTATTTGATTCTGTTCAATATGCATTTATTTAGCATTTACTATGTATATGAAGGAAACAGAAGTAAGAGTATAAAATTCCTGCCTTAGAAGGCTTATAACTTGAGAAAATAAAGCCCAAAAAAGTAACAGAAAACAATAAATGACCATATATATATATATATATATATATATATGTGATATATATATATCGGTGTCAACTGATCACTATTTATTGGTGAGGAGAGTCAAGAAGGGAAAAGAAATCACTAAGGACTGGAAATCATCAGGACAACCAGGCCTGCATGATGAATGGCACAAGAGCAAAGTAAGGGCGTGGGATTTAAAAACATGGTTTGGATTTAGATCCATGAAAGAGGGAAAGAAGTCATTCTAGGCAAGAGGAATAGCAAAGGCACAGGAAACACTGAGAACAGTATCCACATTAAAGACTTAAAAGTAACGATACATAACTATGAAATTAGGGTTGATGACGGATCAAGTTGGGCCTTGAATGCCAGAATAAGGGGATTAGATAGAATCCAAAGAGCAATGTGGAGTCATCCTAATTATTATTCAGGTTCATACTGTGATGCTACAAATGAGCACCTTGATCATCTGGTTTTTTCTAAGCTTACATAATAATCTGTTTCATTTCCCAGCTGGCCAGAGAGACGCTGTCCGTAGTTGCACTCATCTCTACCAATGGCACAGCATCGACACTATGCTTGTAGCCTGATGGCCAGACAGCAAATCATTTCTTGCATCCTACTGTTTCTTCCACGGCACACAGAGGGGCTCCGTGGAAGCTCCCAGTTGAGCTGTTAGATAATCACCACCAAAATTTTAAAATTCATTGTTCAAAAATCAGTCAAAATAGGGGCAAGTGTGTGAGATACTCCTAAAGGGGCTGCCCTATGCTAGCGCTCAGTTGTTGATTAACACACTTCAGGAAGCAATTTGATCTCACCAGACTTTTTCAGGGAAAACAAAGCAATTACTCTTGGTGAGTTGCTCGTATTCAAGATCACAGATAAAACATAAGGGGATTTGTTGGGTCCCCCGAGTGACTCAGTCAGTTAAGTATCTGCCTTCGGCTCAGGTCATGATCCCAGCATCCTGGGATCAAGTCCCGCTGTGGGCTCCCTGCTGAGCAGGGAGTCTGCTTCTCCCTCTGCCCCCACCTCCCGCCCCACTTGTATGCTCTCTCTCTCAAATAAATCTTTTTTTTTTTTAAGATTTTATTTATTTATTTGACAGAGAGAGACACAGCGAGAGAGGGAACACAAGCAGGGGGAGTGGGAGAGGGAGAAGCAGGCTTCCTGTTGAGCAGGGAGCCCAATGCGGGGCTCGATCCCAGAACCCTGGAATCATGACTTGAGCCAGAGGCAGTCACTTAATGACTGAGCCACCCAGGCGCCCCGAATAAATAAAATCTTTAAAAAAAAAATAAATACCATAAGGTGGATTTGTGGAATCAAGGTAATCATGGCCAACTTACACATAAAAACAATGTTGAAATGCTCAACAGTGCAGTGTATAATACAATACAGCACATCTCTCTTTGGCATTCCACTCTCGAGAACCTCATTAGCAGGAATAACAAAGTGAGACAATTAAGAGAAATTTCCATAAAAAAAGTGTGGCAGGAAAGCCTATGAGGGGAAAGAGACATCTTTTGCTGTGAGATCAATCATGATTCACTTAAACTATACTAAAACTATAAGCCTGATGTTAAAAAAAAAAGGTAAAGAAAAAGCACTACCCACCAGATATGGAGTCAGTCCCCCCTCAGGAAGCCTGCGCCTGCACCACCCTCCACTGGGAACAGAACACAACTCAGCTGCTTTCCAAGCCAACAGTTTCATCCGGCACCATGAACTCTCAGGAAAGAGAGTTCATTCCCATGGAAGCCAGTCATGGCCCTCTCCTCACTGCCGAGACAGGCCTGTTTCTTCAGCTCACAACACAGCCAGGCGTCCACCTTTCTTCCTTCTGAGAGAGGCAGCCTGTGGTCTCTCGATCCACCAGGCTTTCGACAAGAACACCTCTCAGGGCCAGTCTTCCAGGGCTGGAAAGGCTCCACAAGGCTGGGGCCCCCGCAGGGCCAGCCCAACAGGCTGCAGGATGCCAGGCAACCCCAGTCTGGAGTGAGCCTGGCCTGTGCTCAAACACGATGTCCAGGGACAGAGATGCGGTCTCCGCCGCTTTACTACCAAGCTAGTGTGGAGGAAACGGGAACCTTCCCCAACCTTTCTGTGTGTCAGATCTAAACCTCTGCCTCTATTATTCATAAGAAATTCAACCTCCAGGCCCATCAAATTTCTTCTTAGATGATCACTGTATATTGAAACCTCAAAGACAGGAGCAGAAAAAGATTTTTTAAAAAATCATCCCACATCAGTACAGTGATCCTTTACTTGCTAACTTTGACGCCAGCATCTCTGAAGGATCCCCATCGAAGGCCAGTCACTGCAAACACGGGCTGTTCCTTTTCACCCTGGAAGTTAAATACATTCATTTTAAATCAAAGATTACAGTAACTTGGAACACTCTACAGGTAAGTACCCAGCAAATGTTCATGGCCTACTTGTCCTCAAACCAAATTCTATAAAGGATATTCAAAATCTCAGAAATTAACTGAGTACTCAGTAAAAAGACTTGAGTAAACCAAACTGTAAATGAAATTAATTTTTCTATAGTAGGCCTCATGAATCTGCTGGCCAGGGAAAATATTACCATACTTCAGACTATAAATTCCCAAGTACATAACTAGGCTGGCTCTTCGACCAATCAGTGGTTGGGTCGGCCAGAATTTCTCCTCTCTCAGAGACCTGTCCAAGGCAAAGCTAATTTAAGCCTGCATTCTCTTTAGAGGTCCAAGCGCTCTCAAGTAAGAGGAGAATCCTGGGACTCTAGAATGTTCACCTGAATATCTAAAACTACAGCCAGGCATCTCTCATAACAAGTCAGAATAAAAAGTGATTTGGATTTAGTCCAGTGCTTTATGGCAAAATATTGCATATTACAATCAGTGAGTTTAGCAATATATAGAAAACATACACAACAGAGCCACTGTCTTTAAGAGTTCATAATGGACCTTCCATAAAGTATAAATTATATATATCTCAAGATTGTAAATACAGCCAAAGCCCAAGACTCTGCCCCCATCCTAAACAAAGCTGTCACATGCTAGACACACAACTCCCCAGAACTTGGTAACTGGGGGCAGAACTGGTTCAATTTCTACGCCATTAGTACAACCAGTATCAGCAGAAATGGGGACCTGGAGGAGAACCCTCGACACTGTCAACTGCTGGTCTAGAGAAAGTATGTGAAGGCTTTCCCTCCATCCCACTTCGATCCCAGTACACTGAAACCAAGTGAGGGATTTCTAGGAGAATCACACACTCATAGGGGCAGCTTATAAGTAAAGACATTGGGCTCTTGTCCCAGTTCAAGCAGTAGACGTGTTTTCTGCCCTCTGCAGCAGCTTAAGCAAGGAAAAGGGAACTCAGGTGAGAGCCGGTGGAGCACAGAGGTGATGGTGAGGCACCTCGGCCCAGCACAGCAAGGATAGGTTAGTCTCCTGGGTGCCAAGTGGATGTGGAATATAGGCAGGGCTTGGAGTCATCCTGATGATAGAAAGCTAATCATTTTTTTCATGGAATTATCACTAGCGAATACATATCCTGTATTAGGGCCTGGTGATACCAAAAGTATCTGCCCTCAAAGAGCTCCGGGTGCAACGGGGGGTTTGCAGACACGCAAAATGACAACACAATGCAGTAGGTTCACATGATAGAGACAGGCATCGAGGATTATGAAAACACAGAGCAGGTATGACTGTATGCGGTGTGCGGGGAGCAATTTCCCCGATGGCCGGGGAAATACAACATCAAATGACACCCACACTAAATTTTAAAGAATAAGGTGCCTACATTGAGGGAGGCTGGGGAGAAGCACGGAGAGACAGAAAAGAGAGAAGAAGGGGTGCTTTAGCCTCAGGGCAGAAGCAGCACTGGGTGAGTCTGCAGTATCTACAGTATTTCTCCCAAATGTTCCAGAGGGGCTAGTAAGCGTCACAACAAATAAAAACAGTAATGATGGTAGAGGATTCAATGGTCCAAGGAGTTGAGAAATATCAAAATTCCCTGGTTTGAAACAAGGTATGTTTACCGCAGTTCATCTTAGAATCTTTAATGTTAATATACATTATAAACTTCCAAAAGGAGAAATACACACAGTTTCCCTGACCTGTTAACTGTGCAACCCCTCTCTGGCAGGCAGTTTGCATAACTAATATTCCTTGGGAAAGGCTGATCTAAAGCATGCAGGGTCACACGAAGTCCTGCTTTGAGTACTCAAGACTTCCCAACTGGTACACTAAGAATATTTTCTCTTTCTTCATTGTGATTTTAGGAATATTCTGTTAAGATTGGCTGCAAAACCCTGTAACCTCAAGGTGTCACTGCTTTGGGGTGCTATCCTAGCAAGGGGTGGGACTCCGGACAATAGGAAATGAGTGTGGAAAGATCTAGAGAAGCCTAGCTATCAGCCAGATGGGCACAGAGCCCTCAGGATTCAGGAGAGGCCTAGGGGTCAGTAATGGAGAGACTGGTCCCTGTTGGGGTACACAAGAAAAATGAACAAGGGCAGGTGGACAGAGTAGAAGCCAATAGACAAAATACCACCCGATGAAGGCCTGGGTGATAAGAGTACCAGTTGGACAGGTCAGTAAACAAAAACAGATACAGAAAGACAGGCACACAGCCAGATTTTAACAGCAAAGGAGATATGCTGTCCCAAGTCACAGACACCCTAGAAAGAGAAAATGGCCTAATGGTTTCCTAAAAAATAAGTAAATACATAACAACTCTGAGATCTGGTTAGAATAAAAGCATAAGGGACAGTGAAAAGAAAACAATTCTAGTCAACTAGATAGGTACCTAATCTAGGAATTTAAGGAATTCTAGATGAAGAGACAGAAACAAATAGAAGGAATTCGGAAGTTCTGAGGTTTTGATCAGTCAGGGTTTTAACCGAAGGAAGCCAGGAATAACAGAAGAAAGAGATTCTAACTTCAACCAGCAACCCTAACCTCCTCTTTCGGTTCTGGTAGGCAGGTTCTAAGAATCCAACTGAAGGAGCAAAAAGAAAGAACTAGAAAGGAGGGAGGAGCAAGATGGCGGAGGAGCAGGAGACCTGGATTTCGTCTGGTCTCAGGAATTCAGCTGGATAGGGATCAAACCATTCTGACCACCTATGAACTCAACAGGAGATCGAAGAAAAGAATAGCAGGAACTCTCTGAACAGAAAAGCGACCACTTTCTGGAAGGTAGGACGTGCAGAGAAGTGAATCTGAGGCGATATTCGGGAGGATAGACGGCGGGGGAGGGGCCTCCATTGGCCGCTTCTGGCAAGTGATAGAGCCGTGGAGCACAAAATCGGAAATTTTAGAAGTCGGCTCCACTGAGGGACGTCGCTCTAGTGGCTAAGGGGGTGTGGAACGCTCGTGGGACATTGTGATCTCAGGACCCTTGGGGTCACAGAAAGACCGGGGGTGCCTGAGTGCGGTAGAGCTCCCAGAGCTCCCAGGTATCGGAGCAGGGAAGTCGGCTGCAGAGGCGGAGCCGAGGCACGGGCTCTCAGCCCGGGGTGGCCATAAACCATGATCCGTGGCACAGTCGGGCCACTGCTCCTCCAGCAGGGACCCAACAAGCGGCAGGTCCGGGGAGACTCCCCTTCCTCCCCTGGGAGGAGCAGCGCAGGAGCGCACCGCAGGGATCTGCTGGGTTTGGAGACTCCACACGGGGTCCGGTGCCAGAGATAGAAACGCATGATCACAGGCAGGGTGAGCACGGAGTGCGGCTGGAGACAGGAGAGACAGGAGTGACTGACTGCTTTTCTCTGGGGGTGCACTGAGGAGCAGGGCCCCGAGTTCTCGGCTCCTCCAGGGTGGAGATTGGGAGGCCGCCATTTTCACTCTCATCCTCTAAAGCTGTACGGAAAGCTCGCAGGGAACAAAAGCCCCGGAGAGCAAACCGGAGCAGATTACTTAGCCTGGACCGGCAAAGGTGGGGCAATTCCACCTCCGGCAAAGACATTTGGGAACCACGGCAACAGGCCCCTCCCCCAGAAGATCAGCAGGAGCAGCCGGCCAAGACCAAGTTTACCGATCAATGAGAACGGCAGAACTCCAGAGCTAGGGGAATACTGCACATAGAATCCATGGCTTTTTTACCATGATTCTTTAGTCTTTCAAAGTTAATTTTTTTAATTCTTTTTTTTCTTTTTTTTGAATTTCTCTTTTTCCCTTTTTAAACTATCAATCCTTTTAAAAATCTTTTTTATTTTTCATTTTTAGAGTCATATTCTATCCCTTCATAGTAGTTAACCTTATTTTTGGTATATATATATATAAGTTGTTCTCTCCTTAAAATTTTGGGATATAGTTTCTTCTACAGACCAAAATATACCCTAAATCTCTAGTGTATGGCTTTGTTCTAGTCTCCTGCCTGATCACATTCTTTTTTTTTTTTTAATCCTTTCTTTTTTCAACCAACTTATCAATTCCTTTTATAAAATCTTTTATAATTTTCATCTTTACAGTCATATTCCATCCCTTCATCGTATTAACCCTTATTTTTGTACATATACAAATTTTTCTTTCTTTAAAATTTTGGGAGGCACTTTCTTCTAACAGACCAAAATATGCCCAAAATCTAGTGTGTGGCACTGATCTATGCACCAGCCTGATCATATCTGATCATATTCTGGGTTTTTTTGTTGTTTTTGTTTCTTTGTTTTTATCTTTTTTTTTTTCTTTCTTTCTTTCCCTTTCTTTTCACCCGGTTTCAGGTCTCTTCTGATTTGTTTAGTGTATATTTTCTGGGCACGTTATTACCCTGTTAGCATTTTGTTCTTTCATTCATCTATTCTCTTACCTATGGACAAAATGACAAGATGGAAAAAATCACCTCAAAAAAAAGAACAAGAGGCAGTACTGACTGCCAGGGACCTAATCAATACGGACATTAGTAAGATGTTGCAACTAGAGTTCAGAATGATGATTTTTAAAGACTAGTTGGGCTTGAAAAAAGCATGGAAGGTATTAGAGAAACCCTTTCTGGAGAAGTAAAAGAACTAAAATCTAACCAAGTCAAAATCAAAAGGGCTATTAATGGGGTGCAATCAAAAATGGAAGCTCTAACTGCTAGGATAAATGAGGCAGAAGACAGAATTAGTGATATAGAAGACCAAATGATGGAAAATAAAGAAGCTGAGAAAAAGAGAGAGAAACAACTACTGGATCACGAGGGCAGAATTCGAGAGATAAGTGATACCATAAGATAAAACAACATTAGAATAATTGGGATCCCAGAAGAAGAAGAAAGAGAGAGAGGGGCAGAAGGTATATTGGAGCAAATTATAGCAGAGAACTTCCCTAATTTGGGGAAGGAAACAGGCATCAAAATCCAGGAGGCACAGAGAACCCCTCTCAAAATCAATAAAAATAGGGCAACACCCTGACATCTAATAGTAAAACTTACGAGTCTCAGAGACAAAGAGAAAATCCTGAAAGCAGCTCGGGAGAAGAGATATGTAACCTACAATGGTAGAAACATTAGATTGGCAACAGACCTATCCACAGAGACCTGGCAGGCCAGAAAGGACTGGCAGGATATATTCAGAGCACTAAATGAGAGAAATATGCAGCCAAGATTACTATATCCAGCTGGGCTGTCACTGAAAATAGAAGGAGAGAGAAAAAGCTTCCAGGACAAACAAAAACTAAAGGAATTTGCAAACATGAAACCAGCCCTACAGGAAATATTGAAAAGGGTCCTCTAAGCAAAGAGAGAGTCTAAAAGTAACATAGACCAGAAAGGAACACAGACAATATACAGTAAAAGTCACCTTACAGGCAATACAATGGCACTAAAATCATATCTTTCAATAGTTACCCTGAATGTAAATGGGCTAAATGCCCCAATCAAAAGACACAGGTTATCAGATTGGATTAAAAAACAAGACTCATCGATATGCTGTCTGAAGAGACTCATTTTAGACCCAAAGACACCCCCAGATTGAAAGTGAGGGGGTGGAAAACCATTTACCATATGGACACCAAAACAAAGCTGGGGTGGCAATCCTTATATCAGACAAATTAGATTTTAAACCAAAGACTGGGGGCGCCTGGGTGGCTCAGTTGGTTAGGCGACTGCCTTCGGCTCGGGTCATGATCCTGGAGTCCTGGGATCAAGTCCCGCATCGGGCTCCCTGCTCGGCAGGGAGTCTGCTTCTCCCTCTGACCCTCCCCCCTCTCATGCTCTATCTCATTCTCTCTCTCAAATAAATAAATAAAATCTTTTTAAAAAAATAAATAAATAAACCAAAGACTGTTAAAATAGATGAGGAAGGACACTATATCCTACTTAAAGGGTCTATCCAACAAGAAGATCTAATAATTGTAAATATCTATGCCCCTAACATGGGAGCAGCCAATTATATAAGCCAATTAATAACAAAAGCAAAGAAACACATTGACAACAATACAATAATAGTGGGGGACTTTAACACCCCCCTCACTGAAATGGACAGATCATCTAAGCAAAAAAATCAACAAGGAAATAAAGACTTTAAACGACACACTGGACCAAATGGACTTCACAGACATATTCAGAACATTCCATTCCAAAGCAACAGAATACACATTCTTCTCTAGTGCCCATGGAACATTCTCCAGAATAGATCACATCCTAGGTCACAAATCAGGTCTCAACCGCTACCAAAAGATTGGGATCATGCCCTGCATATTTTCAGGCCATAATGCTTTGAAACTAGAACTCAATCACAAGAGGAAAGTTGGAAAGAACACAAATATATGGAAGCTAAAGAGCATCCTACTAAAGAATGAATGGGTCAACCAGGAAATTAAAGAAGAATTTAAAAAATTCATGGAAACAAATAAAAATGAAAACACAACTGTTCCAAATCTTTGGGATGCAGCAAAGGTGGTCCTAAGAGGAAAGTATATAGCAATACAAACCTTTCTCAAGAAACAAGAAAGGTCTCAAGTACACAACCTAACCCTACACCTAAAGGAGCTGGAGAAAGAACAGCAAATAAAGCCTAAACCCAGCAGGAGAAGAGAAATAATAGAGATCAGAGCAGAAATCAATGAAATAGAAACCAAAAGAACAGTAGAACAGATCAACGAAACTAGGAGCTGGTTCTTTGAAAGAATTAATAAGATTGATAAACCCCTGGCCAGACTTATCAAAAAGAAAAGAGAAAGGACCCAAATCAACAAAATCATGAATGAAAGAGGAGAGATCACAACCAACACCAAAGAAATACAAACAATTATAAGAACCTATTATGAGCAACTCTATGCCAGCAAATTAGATAATCTGGAAGAAATGGATGCATTCCTAGACATGTATAATCTACCAAAACTGAACCAGGAAGAAATAGAAAACCTGAACAGATCTATAACCACTGAGGAAATTGAAGCAGTCATCAAAAATCTCCCAACAAACAAGAGCCCAGGGCCAGATGGCTTCCCAGGGGAATTCTACCAAACATTTCAAGAATTAATACCTATTCTTCTGAAACTGTTCCAAAAAATAGAAATGGAAGGAAAACTTCCAAACTCGTTTTATGAGGCCACCATTACCTTGATCCCCAAACCAGACAAAGACCCCATCAAAAAGGAGAATTACAGATCAATATCCTTGATGAACTTGGATGCAAAAAGTCTCACCAAAATACTAGCCAATAGGATCCAACAGTACATTAAAAGGATTATTCACCACGACCATGTGGGATTTATCCCTGGGCTGCAAGGTTGGTTCAACATCCGCAAATCAATGTGATAAAATACATTAATAAAAGAAAGAACAAGAACCATATGATCCTCTCAATAGATGCAGAAAAAGCACTTGACAAAGTACAGCATTCTTTCTTGATCAAAATTCTTCAGAGTATAGGCACAGAGGGTACATACCTCAATATCATAAAAGCCATCTATGAAAAACCCATAGTTCATATCATTCTCAATGGGGAAAAACTGAGAGCTTTCCCCCTAAGGTCAGGAACACAGCAGGGATGTCCACTATCACCACTGCTATTCAACATAGTATTAGAAGTCCTAGCCACAGCAATCAGACAACAAAAAGAAATCAAAGGCATCCAAATCGGCAAAGAAGAAGTCAAACTCTCAGTCTTTGCAGATATGACCACTTTATGTGGAAAACCCAGAAGACTCCACCCCAAAACTGCTAGAACTCATACAGGAATTCAGTAAAGTGGCAGGATATAAAATCAATGCACAAAAATCAGTGGCATTCGTGTACACCAACAACAAGACAGAAGAAAGAAAAATTAAGGAGTCGATCCCATTTACAATTGCACCCAAAACCATAAGATACCTAGGAATAAATCTAACCAAAGAGACAAAGAACCTGTACTCAGAAAACTATAAAATACTCATGAAAGAAATTGAGGAAGACACAAAGAAATGGAAAAACGTTCCATGCTCATGGATTGGAAGAACAAATATTGTGAAGATGTCAATGCTACCTAGAGCAATCTACACATTCAATGCAATCCCCATCAAAATACCATCCACTTTTTTCAAAGAAATGGAACAAATAATCCTAAAATTTGTATGGAACCAGAAAAGACCCCGAATAGCCAGAGGAATGTTGAAAAAGAAAAGCAAAGCTGGCAGCATCACAATTCCGGACTTTAAGCTCTATTACAAAGCTGTCATCATCAAGACAGTATGGTACTGGCACAAAAACAGACACATAGATCAGTGGAACAGAATAGAGAGCCCAGAAATGGACCTTCAACTCTATAGCCAACTAATCTTTGACAAAGCAGGAAAGAATGTCCAATGGAAAAAAGACAGTCACTTCAACAAATGGTGTTGGGAAAATTGGACAGCCACAGGCAGAAGAATGAAACTGGACCATTTCCTTACACCACACACAAAAATAGACTCAAAATGTTGAAAGACCTAAATGTGAGACAGGAATCCATCAAAATCCTAAAGGAGAACCCAGGCAGCAACCTCTTCGACCTCAGCTGCAGCAACTTCTTCCTAGAAACATCACCAAAGGCAAAGGAAGCAAGGGCAAAAATGAACTATTGGGACTTCATCAAGATAAAAAGCTTTTGCACAGCAAAAGAAACAGTCAACAAAACCAAAAGACAACCGACAGAATGGGAGAAGATATTTGCAAATGACATATCAGATAAAGGGCTAGTATCCAAAATCTATAAAGAACTTATCAAACTCCACACCCAAAGGACAAATGATCCAATCAAGAAATGGGCAGAAGACATGAACAAGACATTTTTCCAAAGAAGACATCCAAATGGCCAACAGACACATGAAAAAGTGCTCAACATTGCTCGGCATCAGGGAAATCCAAATCAAAACCTCAATGAGATACCACCTCAGACCAGTCAGAATGGCGAAAATTAACAAGTCAGGAAACGACAGATGTTGGCGGGGATGCGGAGAAAGGGGAACCCTCCTACACTGTTGGTGGGAATGCAAGCTGGTGCAGCCACTCTGGAAAACAGTATGGAGGTTCCTCAAAAAGTTGAAAATAGAGCTACCATATGATCCAGCAATTGCACTACTGGGTATTTACCCCAAAGATACAAATGTAGGGATCCAAAGGGGTACGTGCACCCCGATGTGTATAGCAGCAATGTCCACAATAGCCAAACTATGGTAGAACCAAGATGTCCATCGACAGATGAATGGATAAAGAAGATGTGGTGTATATATATACAATGGAATATTATGCAGCCATCAAAAGGAATGAAATCTTGCCATTTGCAACAACGTGGATGGAACTAGAGGGTATTATGCTGAGCGAAATAAGTCAATCAGAGAAAGACATGTATCATATGATCTCACCTATATGAGGAATTCCTAATCTCAGGAAACAAACTGAGGATTGCTGGAGTGGTGGGGGGTGGGAGGGATGGGGTGGCTGGGTGATAGACACTGGGAAGTGTATGTGCTATGGTGAGTGCTGTGAATTGTGTAAGACTGTTGCATCACAGACCTGTACCTCTGAAACAAATAATACAGTATGTGTTTAAAAAAAAAAAAAAAAAAAGAGAGCAGGAAGGGAAGAATGAAGGGGGGGAAATCGGAGGGGGAGACAAACCATGAGAGACTATGGACTCTGAGAAACAAACTGAGGGTTCTAGAGGGGAGGGGGTGGGAGGATGGGTTAGCCTGGTGATGGGTATTAAAGAGGACACATACTGCATGGAGCACTGGGTGTTATATGCAAACAATGAATCATGGAACACTACATCAAAAACTAATGATGTAATGTATGGTGATTAACACAATAATAAAAAAAATTAAAAATTTTAAAAAAGAAAGAACTAGAAAGACTCCCGTAATTCTTTCCAGTAGTTACTTTAAAGTCAAGTACTAGGCTTTGTAGATGTCTATACGGGAAAATGCCCTTTTTTTTTTTTTTAAGATTATATTTATATATTTGACAGAGATACACAGCAAGAGAGGGAACACAAGCAGGGGGAGAGGGAGAGGGAGAAGCTGGCTTCCTGCTGAGCAGGGAGCCCTATACGGGGCTTGATCCCAGGACCCTGGGATCATGACCTGAGCCGAAGGCAGACGCTTAACAACTGAGCCACCCAGGCGCCCAGGAAAATGCCCTTTAGAAATCACGGCCTGGTGCCAAGAATGATACCACCTGGACAAAACGGTCAAGTCAAAAAGCAATGGACCATAAAACAGAAAATCTAGATTCTACTTCTGTCTCCAGCATGACTAGTCTGATAACCAGCTGACTCTCTTTTTTAACTGTCAAGTGAAGATACTAATACACATCTTGTCTTCTCAAGCTGGAGGTCCAAATGAGATATGAGCACACACTGCACTGTAAAAACCTAAATATAAAGGATTATTATAACTTCTAAGAACTGTATCTTTGGAGACTCTTCTGTTATTTATGTTTAATTGGGTTTGGGTTTATTTTTTAAAAGAAGAATCTGGTACCAGGCTTTACCTATATTGCTTTCCCCCATATTCTGAAAACAATTTCCAGGACTAAGGAAGATAGAGAAGACAAATTCAGCTTAATTGGGTGCCTCAGAAACCACAGTGGAGGCTGCCATGCTATGTTTTCTAGGAATTAATTTTTAAAGTTTTCTGCTTCCTGGGCTGTGTCATCAACACACAGAGTCTGTGGCAAATTTGATACTGGTTTCATCAATTCACAAAATCAGTACATTTGGAAGAAAAGAAAAAGAGGAGGTAAGACTTTTAAATACAAGCACGGTCAACAATTTCCAATTAAATCCTAATTACTCTGGAATGTATTACTTCTCACACATTTATAAGCAGCAATCATCTGGTTATTAGGATATATAGCCTGACTCCCCTCCTTTGGTAAATAACATTTTAAGAGTGTATCTTCATAGACGCCAATCTGTGCTACCTTCCTAGACTAGAATTTCTTTCACACAGCCCTTCCATTTTGTGAGAATGACTTAGACTTATTATACGCTAAAGAATCAAAGGCAACTTAAATCACTTTTATCATGACCAGTGACGTCATGTTGGAGAGTCCAGACATCACTGCATGAAGAACAAAAGAAAACAAAAGGAAAACGGCTGTAAATGCATGGGTTCGCCAATCGTAAATCTGCATCTGGTTAACGCTATATAACTAACAGCAACATTACAGGACTGAAGTTTGGAATCGTGACAGTGTGTGGAACCTTCTTTCATAGATATCGGGAAACTTGAGTGAATATAAAACGTTAAGAGCCTCTGAAGGACAACCTGAATGTAGCTGGTACATTTTAAGACCAAATCTGAGTAAATGACTAGGCTCACTGTTCATAAAAATGTTTGGCTTTATGGCTTAGCCTTCTGAGGAATCTGCCCTTCTGTGGTGGGAAAGGGGGGGTAGTTTTGATGAAGGAGGAATAGCTACTTAACTACCACCCAGTAAGAATATCTTTTTTTTTTTTTAATTCAATTCTTTTTAAACAGAGGATTCCAATCAGGAATCTGGAATGACTACTGGGTCTTCTTCCCTCCAATATTTTTCTTTTGGGAAAATGTCAAACCAAAAAATTCTTTAACATACAACGAACACCGTTTATATCTCTCAACCACATTCACCAGCTACCAACATTTTTCCCTATTGGCTTTATCTGTGTGTGCACGTGTTTTGTAGTTTTGTTAAATCATTTGCAAATAAATGGAAGACTTCAATGGCCCTCACCCCTAAATATTTCAGCCTACGTCTTCTAAGAACGAGGACAGACATATGCATAATGCTACTGTCACTCTCAAGAAATCTAACATTGACATATATCTAATATACAGTCCGAATTAAGTATCTGATTGTTCCCATAATATCTTTGTGCTCTTGTTTTTCATTTTTCTAATCCAGGATTTTGTACTGGATTTAACTATATTGCTTTCATTTCCCTAATCTTGAACAGACTATCTTCCCTTGGATTTCAGGATGTTGATTTTTTTTTTCTTTTTTAAAGATTTTATTTATTTATTTGACAGAGAGAGAGATAGCGAGAGCAGGAACACAAGCAGGGGGAGTGGGAGAGGGAGATGCAGGCTTCCTGCCGAGCAGGGAGCCCGATGCAGGACTCGATCCCAGGACCCTGGGATCATGACCTGAGCCGAAGGCAGACGCTTAACGATTGAGCCACCCAGGCACCCAGGACATTGATATTTTTGAAGAGGCCAGGCCAATGGTTGTTTATAGAATGTCCCACAATTGGATTTGATAGACTTTTTTCTCATTATTAGTTTCAGTTAGATTCAGAGAAGTGGATCTTTTGGGCAAGAAACTCCATATGTGATGTTGTATCGTTCTCAATAGATCACATGAGGAGGCAGATATTGTCCATCTATCCCATTATTGGTGATGCTAGGTTTGATCACTCGGTTAAGGTGGTGTATGCTGGGTCTCTCTACTATACAGGTACATCTTCCCCTATGTAATCATTTAGTAACCTGTGATGCTTTAAGACTGTGTCGATATATGTTCCCTAACAATCTTCTATCCAATGGTTTTAGCATCCTCTGATGATCTCTATCTGAATCAATTATTTCATTAGTGATTGCAAAATAATAACCATCATTCCTTCTACATTTACAAGCTGGAAATTCTCTTAAACTGTAGGCTCATAGATTATTTTTATTTACTGCATTATAATCCATTAGCATTATTATTCTTTCTGATGTTCAAACTGTCCCACAGTTGGCCAGATGGATACCATCAGGCTAGCTCCTATGTCTTTTCAGGTTATCTCCATTAGTTTTTGAGTAGCTCTTGGCTTTGTTCTTGCCTTGCCTCTGAAAGCCATCTCTTCACAGAGTCCTGGTAACTTTTATTAGGGAACGGTATTTAGAGACCAAAATCTGAGTGCCAGGTATGCCCATTACTGTGGGGTGTCATTGCTTCTAAGCCTTTTCAGTGGGCGTAACCAGCAAATATTTTTTTTTAAACAATTCATGAGTTCATCTACAAATCAAAAAAATGTTAGACAACCCAATAGAAAAATGGGAAGTTCTGCTCCCATCCAGGATGTAGGATGCTACAAAGAACATTATCCCCACCCCAAAAATGAGAAAAACCCAGATAACCTACAAAATCATAATTTTTCTTAAGCCCACCAGAGAACGAGCTGAGACTGCAAGACAGCCAAGTAACCTGAATTCCAAAGACAAGCCCACAGGAGAAAGGTTTCACCTCTGGCAGAGCATGAGAGCAAGAGGTGACCACCACGCGCAGGTTAAGGGGAAACCAGTCACTGTCCCAAGGGCTTTATATTACTAGCTCTTTTAATATTCCAAACCACCGTGGGAGACAGAGAAATTATGTGGTCCAAAGGTAATCATTGGAGGAACTAAAAATAGTGACACTATACTGAGAGGAGATCTAGAGGAATTCTTACTTATAACAAAGAGGTCAAGAGATAGAATCTAAAACTGATAAATCAAAAAGCAATTTCATAGACTAAACAATAATGATCAACTGTACACCTGAAGATGGTTATGATGGCAACCTTTAGGTTTTGTGGGGTTTTTTAACACAATTTTAAAAAGTAGCATCATAAGCATATTAACTAGTGATAACAACTAGAATAAACAGGTAAAATTCTTTTTCTCTGAGAGTTATCCTTGGGATAGGAAAGGATATTATTTTCAGTGTAACTCCATTTGAACCGCTACATCATACTTTCTTTACCACGTATGCGTGCATTACTTTGGTAATTTTGTCAAATTCTGAAGAAAAGACTCTACCTTGATCTGCAAGACATCAAGTGGAACAGTCTCTCCTTTCACAATGGCAAGTGTAGCATCTGTAATATGTCTAAAAAGACAAAGGGAGGAAATGATCACGTGTGGAAAACAAGCAACCCCTCCCCCACCACACCCATACCCACACTCACACCCACACACACACACTCCTGCCCAGAGTACTAACAGGTCAGGAAAAAGACCTATTCCTTCAAAATACTCCAAGATAGCACAACAAATGAATATAAAAGAGTTACTGATAAAAATACAGTGGAAGCCTTTGGCAAAGAGAAGTTTATACAAGGCGCCAATCATTTGTTTACATCACATTTACTGAATCTCTACTATGTGTCTTATCACTGGAAAATATGATACTTAATATTAACAGCATCTTTCATTCATTCAAAGAAATTCAAGCACTTGAAAAAATATTATTTCTTTTGACTCTAATAATCTAAAGGGCAACTAAAAGATAGGATTTGAGCTATCTCAGCAAAATATGATCTGGAACCCAAGACCTATTTCTCTGACTTACCAGGATTACCAGGATTAATGGCTGATTCTTTTGTTCATAGACACAACACCATTCCTATCTACAATCTGATCGTCAGTTGAAAAGTCTGTAAGTAAGAAAGGCTAGTACCATCGACAACTGTTCAGGGCATGTGAAACTATGCTAGGCTTAAAAGCAATTCTAGGGTTCAAGCTCTAATGAGATCCCAGGTCAGACACACATTAAATTACAACAGACAGTCAAAGAAATATTAAATCAACAAGTGGCCAGACAGTATTTGCTCTTGCAGCAGAAAGAATGAGTCAACCCACTTCAAACACTCTCCTTGCCCAGCCTGTCCACCCCTCCTGTCACTTACCCACTGTCTCTTTGCTTGGCTGGCTATTCTCATCCTTCAGATCTTGGCTGAAATGTCACCATCTACCCTAACCAGCCTGTAGGCCTTCTCTGTAATTCTCTAGCACTGAACTGTATTCATTTTCCTTGATCATAGATCACAATTTATAATACACACTTGTTATTTACATCTTTATTATCTGCCTCTTGCTGGAGACTGAAAGTTCCACAAGGTTAGTAATAATTTACATCCATTACTGACCAATATAAAACCTAACACCCAGCATAGAGCATGGTATAGAATAGGCAATCAGTATTTGATGAATAAATGATTTTATTCTATAAAATTCCAAGCATATAAAAACGCAGAGAGAATAGTATCATGAATTCCTGTGTATTCCTCATCCAGCCTCCACAAGTATCAATGCAGAGCTGATCTTATTTTTTTAATACTCTCACTCACTTCTCCAGTCTGTAGCAAAGGAAATCCCAGACAGCGTTAACACTTTATCCATAGATACTCCTTTATGTATCTCTAAAAGACATATTCCTTTATTCCTAAAAGACTTTTTTTTAAAAAAAAACAAAATGTCATTATCCTATCTAAAACTTTTAAATAACTCCTTTCCATCAACAAACATTTAGTCAATGTTGAAATTTCCCCAATTAACTCAATTTTTTTCAGTTTCTTTGTTCAAATCTGGATCTAACACACTGCAATGGGCTTATATGTCAAGTCTTCTCTGATCTATAGATTCCCTCTCCTTTTCTTTCCCTACTTGTTAAAAAATGGGTTGTCTTACTGTGTTGCTGAGGGGCTGGATTTTACTGATTGCATTCCCATGGTATTAACATGTGTCCATATTCCCTGCATTTCCTAAAAATCTCTATCTGATTCAGCTTGGTGTGTTTGGCAAACATACTCCAGAGGTAGTGGTGTGTACTTCTATCAGTAAGTACATAAAATCTGTTTGCCTTTTTTGTGTGTGGAATAGTAGCCCCCATTGGTAATCAATAGCTAGATTAGTTAACAGAATTGCAAAATGGTGATCTTTTAATCCTATTATTCCTTCTAATTTATTATCTGGTCCACAAAGAGAAACTTTCCCTCATCAATGATTTAGGTACCATAAAATAGAGGTCATACAAGAAATATCTGATTTTTTAACTTCACCAATTTTCAAAGTAATAAGCGGATATCCCAGTATCCTCTAAAAAGGACCCAATGAGTTTTTCACCTTTATTTCCGAGTATCATTATGAACTCATAAATAATTTTAAATATATTTGATTATGTTTCAATGCATTATAGTTATTAGCCTTACTGATACTCAAATTGTCCCAAATGAATGAACTTCAAGGGTGGAGTACAAGGGTCAAGGGTCAGTAGATAATCGAAATGAACAATGAGAAAGAGGGGCCAAGGAACACCCTGTCAATGTCAACCAAATTGAGGAACTAAGAGCTCCTCCCTAGCACTTATTCACACAAGTAGAGTTATCTATGTTTGAAAGAATTAGTTTAATACTTTAACTTCTTTTTTAAAATTAGATTGGTTAAGATATAATTTACACATAGCAGATTTCATCCTTTTAGGTAAACTGTTCTACAATTTTTGACAAATACCTTCAGTCATGTAACCATCACCATGACCAAGATAGAGAACATTTATGACATCTCAGAAAGTTCCTTCATGGCCCTTTGTGGCCAACCCACTCACCCCACCATAAGCTCCTGGCCAACTACTGTTTTCTATTTTTCAGAATATCATATAAATTGAAACCAAAAGTATGAAGCCTTAACAGTTTAGCTTTTTAAAACTCCTAGCATGAGTGTGAGATTCATTCATGCTGCTGAATGGATTTAAAGATTGTTTCTTTTTATTGCAGACTTGTATTCCATTGTATGGACATACCACAGTTTATCCATTCACCAGCTGATGGACATTGGCACCATTGCCAGTTTTTGGCAGTTACAAATGAAGTGACTTTCATGTATACATTTTTGTATGGACATATGTCCTAATTTCTTTTGGGTAAATACCTAGCAGTATGATTGCTGCTCATAGATTTAATTTTAAAAGAAACTGCCAAACTCTTTTCCATAGTGGCTATACCATTTTGCATTTCCACCAGCAATATGAGAGTTTCAATTGCTTCGTGTATTTGCCAGTACTTGATGACATAAGGTTTCTGTCTGGTTTGTTTAAGCCATTCTAATAGACACATCTCATAGTGGATTTAATTTGCACTTCCCTAACTAATGATGAATATTTTTTCATGGGCTTATTTGCCATCCATGTCTTTGGTGAAGGGTCTGTTCAAATATTTTGCCCTTCTATTATTTGACTGTTTGTTTTCTTATTACTGAGTTGTGAGAGTTATTTGTATACTATGGACACTGGTCCTTTACCAGATAGGTACCTTGCAAATATTTTTTTCCCAGTCTGCAGCTTGTCTTTTCATTTCCTTAACAATGCTTTTCAGGGGCGCCTGGGTGGCTCAGTCCGTTAAGCATCTGCCTTCAGCTCAGGTCATGATCCCAGTGTCCTGGGATGGAGCCCACTGTCTTTGGGCTCCCTGATCAACGGGAAGCCTGCTTCTCCCTCTCCCTTTGCCCCTCCACTCTGCTTGTGTTCTCTCTTGAGCAGTCTCTGTCTCTCCCTCTCAAATAAATAGAATCTTAAGAAAAAAAAAACAAAACAATACTCTTCAAAGAACAAATGTTTTAAATTTTGCTGAAGCTGAAATTATTTCTTGTTGTTTTTATGGTTTCTGCTTTTTGTGTCCTAAGAAATCATTGCCCTGAGGCGCCTGGGTGGCTCAGTCATTAAGAGTTTGCCTTCAGCTCAGGTCATGATCCCAGGGTCCTGGGATTGAGCCCCACATGGGGCTCCCTGCTCATCGGAGAGCCTGCTTCTCCCTCTCCCCCTGCTTGTGCTCTCTCTTGCATGCTCTAATAAATTAATAAAATCTTTAAAAAAAAAAAATCATTGCCTGTCTCCAAGTCACAAAGATTTTCCTCCAGAAATTTTTACAGTTTTAGGTTTTACATCTAAGTCATGATCAATTTCATGTTTATTTTTACATATTGTATGAGAGATGGGTTATGGTTCATTTTCTTGCATGTGCTTAGCTAACTGTTGCAGCACCAATTGCTGGAAAAACTCCACTGACTTGCCTGGCACCTTTGTCAAAAAAAATCAAGTGTCTACATATGTGTGGGCCTAATTCTGGACATTTTCTTCTATTGATCTACTCATTTCTTCTTTTGCTAACACTACACTATCTTGATTACTGTAGCTTTAGAAAATAAGTCTTGGAATCAGATACAGTAAGTCCTCAAACTTTGTTATTCTTTTTCAAAGTTATTCTGAGTTTTCTAGTTCCTTTATTTTTCCATATAAATTTCAAAATCTACATGTCAACATCTATAAAAGGTCTTCTGCAATTCTGATTGAGATTGTGTTGAATTTAGAAATCATTTGGAGATAACAGACATCTAAATATTGAGTCTTAAAGTCCATGAACACAGATATCTCTCCATTTATTTGTTTTCTTGATTTCTCTATGTTCTATAGTTTTTAGCATATAAATCTTGTATTTTGTTAGATTTATCCCAAAGTATTTTTTTGTAAAAGCTTAGCAATGTTAGTACTACATTGCCTTATTTGTTGTTGTATTTTAGAAAAATACAGTAATTACTAATAAAGTTAAAGATTTATTGTGTCTAGCGTTTAAGTACAACTATAAGAAAGGAGTCACTTAGAAATTACTATAATCTCCATTCAAAAAAGTGTAGTTTCTCTTCTAATATGGCTTCTCCTAATCTATTCTTCACTGTACAGTTCTGGTTAATGTTAATTTGGTAGAAAAAAATCACCTTTCCATAGTAACTGACTGGAGTATCTATAAAATGCCTTTTCCTTTAAAAATGTTTTGCCTTAGGTGAAACAGCAAGAGAAGAGAATGTTCTCTTCAATTTGCTTATACTGTTTTAATTATAGAATTGGTCTCAGTAACTGTACAGCTATCCTATTTTTTTATTAACCGTTTTCCATCCTAAATTATCAATAAATATGCATAAAGTCTTCAACATATCCAATAAGTTACCAACTCGTATTTATCTGTTTACCTAACTGGTCCTTATTTTAACTTGTTAACAATCTTCTGAAGTAAGTACTGTTGTTGGGCATTTGATAAAGGCAGGTGAAGAAACTGACGTTCAGAGAGATTCAATAAAATTCTCAAGATGACAGAGCAAGCTTGTGGCAAAACGAAATTCAACTGCAGGTCTCACTCCAAGGGTGTGCTCTCTCACCCAGTGAGGCTGCTGCGGACATACCAGAGGAATAGCCATGGGTTCCCACAGGGCAAGCCCACAGCTAACAGTGGGACCAGGTTTAAAATGTAAACATCTAAGTCAGGAATCACCATCCACTTGAATCGTCCTGCTAACTTCTAGCAAAGTTAGGTATAATTTAAGACCCTTTAAGATACCCAAAATATACACATTAACTCAAACACTTAGATTACATTCTGGGCTCCCTAGTAAGCAAAATCAAAGTAAAGAAACAGCCTATTTTACTTTCCCATATTTCCCTATCAACACGTCTTTATCCCATTTTTTCCCTCCAATACAGATGCTATCTGGGAAGTAGGTAGCAGAAATTGAGATTCAATTTAGGAGAAAGCAAGAAGCATGATCACAAGTTTAGATTAATCTCATAGGAATACATTAATTCTGAAGGAAGCTATTAGAAAGGATCCAAAAGCTCTGTACTTACTCTGAGTAGTACCGAGCACATTGAGAGGCTTAGGAAGTGCTTTTAAGAGACTGACCTTAAAAAAAAAACAAACGCTGCAACTGAAAAAAGCCTTTTAATATTAATTTTTTTCCAAAATTATCTGGCAGCACCCAGCTAAAATACAACCACAAATTTATCATTCGCCAGCAATAACTGAAAGTTCTAGCTAAAGCAGCACTGTAGCACCAAACAGCTATTTTTTAGAATTATTTACCTGCAACATTCCAAATGCAAGATTCCTTATTCTCCTGTAGTAATTATGGTACAACAAATCTTGACAGCAGTGCAAAAGCAAAGCCTTGTTCTTTTAAATGGCCTTAGGCATCTGCCATGTTGAGAGGTCTACAAAATTCTGAACCCAGGGCAGATTTATTTAATTATCTCAGAGCACTGGGGCATGCTTATAAATTAAGTTTTATAAATCTTTAAATTATAAATAGAAGCAGCAACAACATTAGTTGAACCCAGGAAAAATCAGCTCCCAAAAAACTGAAGATCTGCAAGAAACTAAGACCTTGAGGGTGGCCACGCTGCCCATAACCTGGCTTTGGGACAGGCAAGGCGTTCTCCAAGGAACATGGTCTCCCTGTGGATCGCTGACATATTTGGGAATGTTGGCAAAGCAGTTCAAATAATCTATATTGACACAAAGGGAAAGACTAACTCTCTAAGGTAACCAAGACTCAAACCAGATAGAATTTATCTCAGATAAGCAAAAATGCTTGAATAATTCATTATTTGTTATATCCATCGCCCCTCAGAAATTCTAAACTAAGAATAAAAAGTCTGGCAAACTGAAATGCCACCTGAGGCTTCAGGATGACTGGTGAAGAGCTGAACATCCCCATTAAATTAAGGCTTGAAGCAGGAGACGTTTTGACGAAGGCCTGATATACGGGTCTATGGTTGGGCCTAGCGTATGACATATGGACCAAGGCTTTTATGATATATAGAGACAGAGAATTGTTAAAAGATATAAAATGACTCCTAAAATTCTAACAGCAAAAATAAATTCACAAAAACCAACCTAATCAAAATCCCAAAGCAGAAAAAAAACAGAAAATCACCTGAGTATTACTATTGTTATGATTCTAGAAGGTTATATAACCAGAAATGTTGTAAGAAGATTTTAATTAATACATTCAACAAGTATTTCTTTATGGACCTCTCGCAACTATGTCACAAAGCTTACATGAAAGATCAGGCAATTGACAATGACAGCCTGCAAACAATTTGCTCGATTATACTATTTATCACTGTCAAAGCCAGGACTCAAATTCAAGATTCCTATCTTCTTGAAAGACTACAGCTTTGTTTACATAACGCTTTCAAGAGAAAAGAGTGATAACAACAACCTGCCTGACTCCTGAAGACAGACTCACAGCAATTTAATTTAGATGCTAGGGCTACAATGCTTTCCCAACTGCTTTATCCATCCTGCCTTCCACTTTCGGCATTCCCCAAAGGATGAGACTATTATTTTGCTGTTCTAGTTACTTATATTAGCAAGATAATGAAGCCAAGTCTAGCCGTTCAGTTTTCACAAGGGACTTGCTATTTGTCATCATGTATTTTTAAAGCAAAACAATGATCAATGCAAATCTGACTTCACTAGAGCATCTTACAAAATAAAGGCACAAAGATAGTTCAGATAGGGGATGCTATCTTCAAAACTGACAGAAGGACATCAGTATTCATCTCTACACCTGACCTGGGCACTGGATACCAGAGCAGCAGGGCCCCAGAACCCAACAGGGAAACTCCCAATGAACTGAAAGGTTGTACTTTGATCTAGGTCCTCCTCTTAATGATTTGAAGTTCCATGCTATCCAAACTAAAAACAAACAAAAAATTCTTATCACCCACATGTGAACTGTCCATTCCCAGGCTCACTCACCCACAAATGCCACTACCCCACATTGACAACCTACTGGACTTTGTTTCCACTTTCGGCAAAGAGGGTAGGACTCAAACTACTGGTCTGTCCCAGTGGGATAAATCCAATGGGAATTTTACTGAAGGAAGCCTAAGGGGAAAAAAGAAGAGGAAAGTTTTTACGGTTATGGTCAGAGAATCAGACTGAACAGAGAGACACACACATGTTCACTATGACAAAGTAACTGACCCTCAGTGCACCACCCCATCTCTCCCTGCCCTAGGCTAGACCAGCAATCGGATAACGCTAAGTGAGCGGTTTCTAGAATGAGGCAGGCCTCGAAAACAAGAGGACTCTGCGAATTTGGAAGAAATATGTGGGTACTCATTAACAGCAACTGTTGAAAGAAATTTGGTTACAAAAAGGAGGGTCTTAAAGATATTGGATAAATGTGCTATTGTGACAGAGACTGCATTTTGTTGTCACACTATTCAAAAAAGTTGTGGATAAACCAGAAATATCTAACATTTGTACAGTAACTACTGACAGCGTTTTATAAACTATCTCGAGTGTAAAGAAGGCAAAGAGGACAAGCAAGTTCAAGTAGCAGTCATGCCTCCCTCTCCCCGCACCCTTCCCCAGAGGAAACCACTATCCTGCTGATGCTGTGGTACCTTTCCCGCCACGTTATTATTCTTTTACAACATATTTACACATCCATTAACAGTATGCAGTGTTGCTTTCTGAATTGCATAACATACTTTGGCAACCTGCCTTTTATAGTCAGTATTTTTTAGACTTAATCATGTTTATAGATATCTATATATCTATATGTCTCTAAATCTATAAATATCTATAGATATTTATAGATCTAAGTCATTCATTCTTACTGCTACATGGCTTCCAGGATATGATTATACCATCATTTATTTATGAAGGAATTCTGTGAAGAGAAGTTTCCATGGGAAAAATTTATATTTCAAACAATAGTTTTTCTGGTAAAAGCTCTCGGGCGCTCTGGCACACTAAAACAGAGGAGTCCGCCGCAGATTAATCAAAGTGTTCCAGGACACAGGCAGCAGTACTCTATTTGCTAAAACCCAAAGAAGCACAATTTGTGCCCACCTTAAGTTATAAAATGGCGAAAAAAGGTAAAAGGAGATAAAAAGCACGGAAATGTAAAAGCTAAAACGCAATCACTCTTGAAAGCTCACCTCATCTGCTCTTCGAAGAACTCCAGTAATAACCTACAAACGTTAAAAAAAATTATTATAAACAACGTGTAGGCTCCCTTATCAAACAAGAATTGGATTCAGTTTTCACGGATCACAAACTTATGTCTGTTCTCTTCTTAGAGACTACGTCAAAAGATGTACTGGCTCTTCGAACATACAGTGTTCTGCAGGGGGATCGGAGCAAAATTAGATTTGATTCTTGACCTAAGATCAATAGTCCAATAAAGGCTAAGGTGAAATAATTACAAAACCTCCACATTATATTAGCAAAATTGTTCTGCATTCTCTAAACTGGATACAAATGTGAGCCACACAGCAATCATACAGAGGAGCCTGGGTTCTACTACACATAGCCACACAGGAACAAAAGTCACACTTTGCTACTTGCAGAGAAGTCTGTGCTCAACAAAGATTTATGAAGACAAGGGGAACTGTAGCTCCTCTTTTAAAAGATATTTTTTAATTTCAATTTGTACATGATGGTTTTTTATTTTTAAAATATGATATCCATGGGGGCTCCTGGGTGGCTCAGTCATTAAGCGTCTGCCTTCGGCTCAGGTAATGATCCCAGGGTCCTGGGATCGAGCCCCGTATCGGGCTCCCTGCTCCGCGGGAAGCCTGCTTCTCCCTCTCCCACTCCCCCTGCTTGTGTTCCCTCTCTTGCTGTGTCTCTCTCTGTCAAATAAATAAAATCTTTAAAAAATAAATTAATTAATAAAATAAAATAAAATATGATATCCATGCCTTGTATTAGTGGTGAAAAATACCTGAAGAAGGAAATGCTTTCTCATCATCCCATCATGCTGGATAACCATCATGAATCAGTTGCTTACATTTTGGCATATTTCCCCCCAATCCTTTTTTTATTCACCGCATATTTGTACATGACTGAGATTATACCAAATACACGATTTGGTCTATTTCTTAAAAACATTTTGTAAAGTAAGGACGGATGCCAATCTTCTCCCTTCACCTCCTGCCTCAGTGAATTTCAGGGTTACATGGGGCCGTCATGAGGTCTACTTCATTCTTTGTTGGCATGCTATCAGTATTCTTCACACTTCATTAAAAAGCCATTAAAACAATTCCAGGATCATTAGCACAGTCTTTCTAAAAGCAGCTTACTAAGGCTCACATAACTGCTAAGTCAAACATAGGACACTGCTCTGTCTGCTGTTACCTCCGGATCCCTCCACACTGAGGAAACCACCAAATGGAAGCAAAAAGGCCATCAGAAATGAGGCCCAGCTGTGAATTATGGCCCACAGGATGGAAGGACTGAGCAGTAGGAGGGGCCCCTGCACGGGGCTCTTCAGGGGCTTCCAATACGTAATGAAGGTTCCAGTCTGTTGCCCTCGAAAGGAAGAGCACTTCTAGGGCAATGTACTTACTGTCCTTACTGGACCAGAGTAAGCATTAAGGACATGAAATTTTAAAACAAAGGCAGATACATACACCTGAACTTGTACATCCCTGCCTCAAACTGTACTACTAGGAGAGAACATTCCATGCGATGGAAATGATGTGAGAACAGAAGCATTTTTTCAAAAGGGGATCTAAGTTTATTTTATAAGAACCATCCCTCATAATTAAAACTGATCCCCTAACTCCCTAACACACAGGCTACTCCATCATTTTCCAAAATGTAAAAAGCTTATCAAACCCACCACCATTTCTTCTCCTTATTTATTCAATTTTATCCTACTTAAATTTGACAAAACAAAAATCCTATATGCTGGGTATAAAGTTTATACAAAACAACAGAATAAAAGTGCATGACAGAAATATAATGCTACACCTGTTTCAGGGAGTAGGAATCCTAAAAAAATAAATTACAAAGAATTTCCTTAAATTATAACCACTTTATGCCATTGCTCTAAGATCTAATTTCCATTTTATTCACCTTCAAAATGGTTTTGAAAAGAAAAACAGCCATACCTCCTGCAATGTCCCATCTCCTCCCGCAACGATGATCACATCTGTGTTTTCCATCAGTTCCAGGAGTTTCTTGGCTTGGCCCTCATAATCGGTCTGAAATACAAAAGAAGTCTTTGGTAAATTTCCCATCCTAGGGCCATAAAAATCAAAGATTTAAAAATATGGGACATTTTCTTTAAAGTTTGACACAGAGTCTTTCCTCAAATTCTACATAATTGATAGACACAAAAAATTCAACAGCTATCAAAGCAATCCTGTATACAGTTTTGCACTGTTTAGAGTTGGAAGGGACCTCAGAAACCATCTTTAACCTTCCCTTAAAAATAAAACCCAAGCCCAGTGATCTGTCTCAAAGTTATACAGTTAGCTAGTCAAAGGCCTCATTTCCAGGCCAGTGCAGAATCTATTACACCATTTACCCGGCACCTTTCACCTGAAAGCAGGAAGTCAAGTGTATACCCAAATAGAGAGCCACGGATGTAATGAAAAGAGCACAGATTTGGGAGCCCAAGAGACCCATATTAAACCCCAGCTCTGCTACTTTTCAGCTGAGTGGCCTTAAACTCTAAGGACCTTAATTGCCTTACCAATGAAATTATGTGTATTGGGGTTGGGGTAATAATAGCTTCCCCATGGTGCTGTTGTAAAGCGGTACATAAAGCAACTAGCAAGTAACTGTTCGTGACCGGTACTGTACTTAAGTGAAAGGTTGGGTTCTGCTATGATTATACAATAAAGTACCGGTGTGACTCAGAATAGTGACAAACTGTACTAAACCTCACCATTTTTACTGAGAGTATTTCCTCTCCGCTATGTATGCAGGCTTCAATGAATCATCTAAGCCACTGCCTCTAAAACCAAACATTAAATTCTAGAACGCATAATGCAGCTAATACTAACATAGGAAACATCCTCTCTCCTATTGACACAGTACTAGACACACTAATAGACAAAAATTAAAGATGTGAATTTCAGATGGGCTAAAGCACCTGAGCACAGATAACACAGAGGAAAAGGGAAGTCCCTAAACTAACACCATGAATTTTATGAGGAATTATTCCATTTTTATTCTAAAAATGAAATGGCTGGCTTTATGGTTACACATATGCAAATAGTAATTTTTTTAAAAAAGAATATATGTCAATCCTTATTAAAAGAATGGCTTGTGAGTACCCCCAAATAAGCAATCACTGGGAATCAGTATGGGTTTGCTAAGAACGAGGCATTTCAGACTATCCTCAACTTCTTTGACATTAACTGGATCAGTAGATAAAGGAAGCCAGACAGACGTTGTACCTGCTCTTCAGCAAGGCACCTGGTAAGCTATTTGATGACATCCACGGGGACAAGATGGAGAAATGTGGAAATAATATGCTAGAATACAAGTAGGTTAGTTACCAGCGGAAGGTCTGTGGTCCAAGGGAGCAGCTCAGTGGAGTGACATCAAATTGCAGGTAGATTCCTAGTGACATTACTTTAGGGCTTCCCTTGAGCCTTTTTTTTTTTTTAAGTAGGCTCCACAGTGGAACCGAACTCGGGGCTGGAACTCACAACTCTGAGATCAAGACCTGAGCTGAAATCAAGCACCAGATGCTTAACGGACTGAGCCACCCAGGTGCCCCGAGCCTTTTTCTATCCAGTGCTATCGACAGAGGTGAAAGGCCACTTACTGAATATGTAAATGACAATCTTTTACAAAACAGACACTGGCCTTCGTACTACTCCTCAAACATGCCGAGTATACTCCTGCTTCAAAGTCCTGACCATGCAATGCAATATCCTTAGCCCCGATTCTTTCCCTTCCGCATCTGCAGTACTCACTCATTTGCCTCAGGTCTCTGCTGAACAGTCATCTCCTCAAACCGGTCTTCCTTCACCTTCTGAACTAAACTAACACCCCTTTACTCCTGGTCCCCTTACTCAGCTTGACTTTCTTCATGGCACTCATCACCATCTGACAAGCCATGTTTATGTATCTGTTTCTTGATCTGCATCTCTCCCTTTCCCACTTCGAATAGAAGCTCTTTGGGGACAGACGTGGAAAGTTTATTTTGTTCAGACTGTATCCCCAATACCTAGAACAGGGTTTAGCTCACAGGAGGGAGTCAATAAATACCAGCAAAAAATATTAATACATATAAGTACACAAATGAAAGAACCAAAATTCAAAAATATTTTGACAGATTTAATAGGCCATAATTTAAAAGACAACATTTATAGAGATAACCTACGTGAGGCTCTGATGTTAAGAAGAAAATTCCAAATGCAGCAACAAAGCAAGGATTAAAAAAAAAAAAAAGTGGCCTAATGATATTAAATAAAGAAAAGTGAATCAAGACAATAGGTAGCATAACATGATACTAGAGAATTGTTACTTTTGCTGGGTATGATAATGACACTGAAGTTACGTAGAAAAGTAGCCTTATTTTTTTTTTTAAGTGCACACTGAAGTATCGAGGGGTAAAATGACATGATGTCTATCATTTACTTCAGAGAACCCAGCTACCATGTGAAGACGCCTGCTGGCGGCCACACGAACCAGACAACAGCAGGCCCGACCTACCGATGTGCGAGGCAGGCCTTCCCTGCTCAGCCATGCCATGGAGGGGCCCAGGTGTGGCCAGCACAGGGCAGCTCTGAACAGACTGCTGACCAACAGAATCGGAAGCAGAGAACCAGTTGTCAAGGTAGTTTGTTATGTAGCAGTAGATAACTCGTATAGAAATAAATATAGCAATAATTACAATAAAATGTTAATGGATTCAGTGACCCAGTAAAAAGGCCAAAAAAAGATTAGATCTTTTCATGCTTTACCAATAAGGCCTCTAAAATATATAGATACAAAGGCTGAGAGTAAAGGGATAAAAATATTACATCAAGCAAAACCCAACCAGAAGTAAGCTAGTAGAGTCACTAGGAACACTAGGTAAGGCAGACAGACTGGGGCCGAGGCAGTGCTGGTGCTGAAGAGAATCGCTCTAGGACAGGGTCCAAACGCGAGGAAATGAAGCCATTTGAAACCTGAGAGCATCTACTGACATCATCTCAAGATATAAAAAGCAAAAATGAACTATAGAGGGAAACAGAAAAACCCCCAATAACAGTGGGAGATTTCCAAAAGCCCCCTCTCAATATAGTTAAAGCAGAAGAAAAAATCAGTAAGGACACAGAAGACCAGAACCACACAATGAACAGACTTGACTTACTGGACATGTGCAGAACTGGTACCCGATAATGAAAACAAAACACACCCCAGGCCATTAGTGGACCATAATGCAATTAAGCAAGAAATCAATAACAAAAAGATAAGTAGAAAAACTTTATATTCGGAAATTTAAAAACATGTCTAAATAACTCATAGGTCAATCAAAAATCATGATGGGAATTAGAAAATATTTTTAAATGAATGATAATGAAAATACTATATATCAACACTTAGAAGATGCAGTTGGAGCAATAGAGGGAAATTTATAGCTTTCAATACATAGGATAAGGGTAAAAAATAAGCATCCAAGTTAAAATGTGAGAACAGCAGAAAAAAATCCAAAGTAAGTAGAATGAAGGAAATAGTAAAAACAGACTAGAAATTCATGAAACAAACATAAACGAGGATCAACAAGCCAAAAAATGATTCTTGACAAGGATTAATTGACATACTTCTCACAAGACTATTGAGAGAAAAATAAGAGGGCACAAATAAATAAATGAAGGATTAAAACAAGATATTACAAATGTTACAGAAACTTACAAGTTAAAAATTGGAAATTATTAACTTGATACCAATTAAATTGAAACCTAGATGGAAGCAGCAAATTCCTTGAAGATATCGCCTTACCAAAATTAATTCGAGAATAGAACTTGACTACTTCTAGAACCATTAAAGACATTTAATATACAAAACATTTTGCCCTCAAAGACAGCTCCAGGTCCAGATGGTCTGATTGGAGTTCACTCGAACATTCAAGGAAGATCTCTTATGTAAGTATTCTGGGCTCTCTCACACATAGAGTTTAACGTGCATTACAAACACTCACATCAATGTCAGTTCTCTTCCCCTTTCTCCCATCCCTGGAGACAGACACCTGGAAGACCACATCAAAGACCAGGTGGACAAAAGAGTTCAACGTTTCATGGTAAGCTGGACTAAATTACCTTTTCATCTCTGATTTCATGAAAGTGTGTAATATTAAAAATAAACCACAGACTTACAAACATGACAACAGAGTGATTTTCACCAAATGCACACATCTGAGTACTCACCACACACATATCACTTAAAAGTCAACAAGGTGGAGTCTTAGGGCATCTTCTATCTAGCACAATTCCTTCTAACTTATTTTTGTCCCTTTTTCTTAGCTAAATATTGCCAATTCTAAAGCTTTACCACTGAAAATTCCTCACCAGAGAGAAAATGTTTACCTGTCTGTGGAGCTACCAAGAAATTAACTACTCAAAGTGGAAATATTTTTATTTTTAGGAAAAGAATTCTTACAGCTATAACTACTTTCATCTTCCAAGAGACAATGATTCCACATCCTAGCTTTCAGATGACAGGAACCAAATTCATGCCTCCATCTAATCTTATTCTGAAAATGAAAAGCTGACAATGCTTTGAAAAAAAACAAAACCACTTTTATTAACGATCAGAACAAAGACACAACGTTGATCTCTCTGCTCCCAGCTTCTTACGTGATAAGTGATTTCTGCTACAAAGTCAAGAGAAGAGGATAAGTCATAAGGAGTGGTAGCTCGGATAAAATCAACACTCTGGAGTGTTCTTACCTTAACGACAGTCACATCCATGCCAGATAAGTGTAAAATCGGGGCAGCATTTTTTTCAAATAGAGTCCTTGCTTTGCTGTAAAGGAAAAAAAAATTTTGACACAAGTTCTCAAGAGGAAGAAAAAATAGCCCAACCATCTTCGCTAGAGTAGAACAAGAAACAGCCTGAGAAACACAGGTTTCCTTCTTTTGTGCAAGTGCAGAAAGTCAAACAATGAGTCATCAGGTTCTACGAATAGAAATGGAGACGCTAACACTCTGGGGCCTCCAGGAGTTTACTTTCTAATACAATCAGCTCTCACCATTTGGGATGCTTGCAGTTCATTATCTAGCTCCTCTAGAGGAAGAATGCAACACTACATATGGCCCCTCTCAGGACATAATGCTTGATTCATTCGGCGAGTATTTATTGAGCACCTACTACGTGCTAGACACAGGGGGTCGGAGCTAGGGATATAACAAGACAAAGTAGACAAAACACCTGCAACTTAAGTAGGATGTAATAAGTCCTCATATAACTTATTTATATTCCAGTGGTAGAGGGAGGACAGTGTATTTAACATTTTTCATGTGGCCTGAGGGAATAAATTTATTAATTCTAACTCAGTGGATATACAACCTTTGAGGGAGAAATACATCCTTTTTATACTAGAGGTATCTCCATTTCTTGAATTTCAAACCTGTCGTGAAATTCCTGGAGAAGGAGCAAAATTCTTTTCCACGAAGGCAGAAATTCTGCTAAGAAAAGGAAAGTCTGAAATTATCTAATGCAACTTTAGGATAATGGGCAGCTTGTCTGAAGCTCCCAGGCAGTCACATCCTTCTCTTTGTGGCCCCATCACTTTGTATACACCCCTGTGAGGAATTTCCATATGGCATGACAATCAGTGATTTGCAGGACAGTCTTTGGGATGAGACTGGAAGCCTTGCAAAAACAGACACCAAATATTATAATCCTAGAGCCCCCCAGCCTCTAGGATTATGTCTGGCACACTCAGAAGATACTTAAGTATCTGATGAATTAATGCACTGATGCGTGAATAAATGAACCTGCCCCAAATGCAGACATGTAAATTCTGCGGGAAAGGAAACAGCAGGATTGCGAAGTCTTGTGAGAACAGAAACAGTTAAAGAGCCTTTGAAGAGAGAGAGAGAGAGAGTGTGTGTGTGTGCGTGTGCGTGTGTGTGTGTGTGTGTTTTAAAAGCATTGTACACATCATTCTTAGAGTGACTCTTGTCTAATTCCGGTCAGGAGTCAGAAACACAGCCCAGGAATCAAGGGATGCAAAAGTTGCAAGAAGTCCCCAATGGCATGGTCTCAAAGTTTAACATGCCAATCAGTGGACCTGTTTTTCACCCAAATATTTTCAACTATCGCATCAGGGGGAAAAAAGCAAACAAAAACTAGAACTTTCAAAACAACAGCGAACATGTAACTTTCACATCCACATTTACTCAGTCCTTTTTCAAAGATTTTTTTTTTTTAAACCAGTGATGCATGCTTTGACTCTCTTAAGAGTATTTTATACTAGAATTCTAGAGATGCTAAGGTAGCTAATGAGGTGCATGTATAGTCATGCACAAAACAAATTCAACATTCTTTAAAAAGAAATAACCACCAAATGGCAGACAGAAGCACATAACATATCTTATGAATTAAAATAGAAATGGAGAAATTGAGGGCGCCTGGGTGGCTCAGTTGGTTAAGCGACTGCCTTCGGCTCAGGTCATGATCCTGGAGTCCCTGGATCGAGTCCTGCATCGGGCTCCCTGCTCGGCAGGGAGTCTGCTTCTCCCTCTGACCCTCCCCCCTCTCATGTGCTCTCTCTCATTCTCTCTCTCAAATAAATAAATAAAATCTTTAAAAAAATAAAAAATAAAATAAAATAAATAAAAAAATAAAAAGAAATGGAGAAATTGGAACACATTTTCACAAGGACCATTCAAAAAAAAGTATCTCAGACCAAGGGCCTACCTGAGCATGCTGTAAGCAAATTATACAAATATCCCCTCCCCTTTCTCCTGACCTGAATGCTTATTGGAACAAACAGGAAAGGCTAAATGAAAATTCCCCCTTTCCAGCTCACCACTTCTGGGGCTTAACCCAACAACAAAAGGCTAAGCTGGTGATACTACAAATGTTTCCCCTTCCAGGGTGGTTTTCATTACTGGATTGATAAGACAGTATCAGCTGGAGGTAGATCAGCTCTATCTGAGAAGCAAAACTCTGGACAAGTCTCAGTCAGCTATATTAATCATTTTTTTTTAAAGATTTTTTATTTATTTATTTGAGAGAGAGAATGAGAGAGAGAGAGAGCACATGAGAGGGGGGAGGGTCAGAGGGAGAAGCAGACTCCCTGCCGAGCAGGGAGCCCGATGCGGGACTCGATCCCGGGACTCCAGGATCATGACCTGAGCCGAAGGCAGTCGCTTAACCAACTGAGCCAACCAGGTGCCCTATATTCATCATTTTTAACAAATCTGTAAGCTCCTCCAAGTTGAAGAAATAATGATTTGAACATTTGGGCTTTTATTCACATCTTTATGTGATGCCACAGCTACGGAAAATCTCTAAAATTCTAATGTTCCATATAAAAGATTGAAAAACAAGTGCTACCAGTAAGAAATGCATTATTTATTATATAATTAAAGGTGAGACAGCACCAGAACTAAATAAAAACTTTAGATACCTACCGCAATTTCCAGGTTCACGTACACACACAAAAATAATTACTTCTTAATGTATTATTAATGCTAAACACACAGTTATCTTACTTCTTAAAGCGCCTATGTAGTTTTAAACCAGTACTACATAATGAAATAGCTACATGATGAATTATATATTACGTGTCAGAGTAGAGCCAAGATGACAAAAAGAGTGCAATTAAATAGTGAAAGCTTTAGGAAAATAAAAAAAAAGATGCTGGAGAGCTTCAGAGTGGTCGATACCCAGAAGCACACAGGGATTCACCTTGCTAAAGGGGACAATAACTTTAGCAGACTTTCCCTAGCCTCACCTTTAAAGATAAAATTATTCTACTTGTAAACAATAATCCAACTTTAAAAACGCCAATACATTTACATGTAAAAATATAAACAGAACCTAAAACTGCTCTAAAAAAGTTTTTTTTAATGTAATTATCCCTTATAAGTAGGAACTTTTAAAAGTAACAGATTATAGCTTAAACAAACTGCCATATATTTTTCTGTATCAGAATTAGCAAGTTCCTAACTAAGTAGGTCTCTAAAGGAACAGGACCTAGAACAGTTATATTAAAGTAGGCAGAGGGAGAGCTACGAGCACTTTCAGGAAGGGTAGGGGAGCAAATTAGAGAATGTTTTGAACCTAGCCGACAGGTCAATAATAATCACAGTGGCTTATATTCCCTTCGCTCAGTGCTTACCATGAAATGGAAATGCTGAGCACATCATAGCCATTATTTCACTTAATTGCAAAGGCACCTATTCTATATGGCAATTTTATAAGGTATGAACTATTACTTTTCCCACTTTACAGATGAGTGCACTGAGAATTGAAGCTAAGTAACTCCCTTATCACAGAGCAAAAGAATATATAAGTCCCGTCCTTCAAACTCCAGAGCCCACATAGTTCTCTACTAGCTTCTGCCACAGGCCACCACTGCTTAATTATCTTAGATATTTTGACTGTGTTGTGTTAGAACCTGTTCATTTGTTGGTATTGTTTAGTATTGGTATTAAACAAGAATGATCAATAGGCATTAAGACTGGTGTTTATGGGGGAGGGAAGCGGCCCTAACAAAGCCCGTCCAGTAGGATTCAATTAGGCAGAGTCACAGAGCCAGTTTAGACAATCTGTAGGTAAATATCTTAAACTGCAGAATTCAAAATAAGGCGTGGTGTGCTTGGGTGGCTCAGTCGGTTAAGCGTCCAACTCTTGATTTCAGCTCAGCTCGTGATCTTGGAGTTGTGAGACTGAGCCCGGTACCAGGCTCCATGCTACGCGTGGAGCCTGCTTAGGATTCTCGTTCTTTCCCTCCCTCTCCCCCTCTGCCCCTCCCTGCTCGAGCTCTCGCTCTATCCAAAAAAAAAGCATGATTTGTCCTTATATCTGTAAAGCCACATTCACTATCTCAAATTACTAGAGAAACTTATTTCAGAACTCCTGCGTCTTACACAAGACTAGTTACAAGCTGGTCCCAACTAGTCTTTTTGTTGTTGTTCTTAATATCTTGATGTCATCTAAGATCTCATAGAATCCAACCTAACACATACTTTTTTTAAAGATTTTATTTATTTGGCCGAGAGAGAGAGAGAGCGAGCGAGCACCCTAGCAGGGGGAGTGGCAGAGGGAGAGGGAGAAGCAGGCTCCCTGCTGAGCAAGGAGCCCAACACGGGGCTTGATCCTGAGGATCCTCTCAGGATCCTCAGAACCCTGAGCCAAAGGCAGACACTTAACCGAATGAGCCACCCAGGCGCCCCAGAATCCAACCTAATACATATTTATTAATTTTCCAATCCTCAAAAAAGACAAAGAATTGTTCTGGTCACTAGGGATAATAAAAGATATCACTCCCCTCCCCACCCCACAGAACCTTTTCATTCTTACTATTTTTTAAAAATAATTTTAAGTTTTAAATGATTTCTTCTAAAAACCTTCAACAAGGTCTTTTTTATTCACCTCTCCAACTGAATGAGAACTGCAACGAACATTGAAACAAATTTTTTTTGGTTAAGGTACTTTTTAAAAAATTTATAGACTAGGGGCGCCCGGGTGGCTCAGTCGTTAAGCGTCTGCCTTCGGCTCAGGTCATGATCCCAGGGTCCTGGGATCGAGCCCCGCATCGGGCTCCCTGCTCAGCGGGAAGCCTGCTTCTCCCTCTCCCACTTCCCCTGCTTGTGTTCCCTCTCTCGCTGTGTCTCTCACTGTCAAATAAATAAATCTTTAAAAAAAAAAAAAAATTTATAGACTTTATTTTTTAGAGCAGTTTTTAAGTTCAAAGTAAAAATGAGTGGAAAACAGAATTTCCATGGGCCCTCTGCCCCGTTATACACACAGCCTCCCCCACTTTCAACATCTTGCACCAGGGTGGGACCTTTGTTACAATAAATGAATAGATATACGTGATTATCAACCAAAGTCCCAACTATTCTTCACACCTGAATTCCCACAATTCCCTCACACAACTCTTTCAGGTCAGCTAGACCAGGTCACAGACTGGCCTGCAATATAGCAAGGGACATAACAAGTTACCCCTGTGGCTAGGCCCCTGCTGCCCCGAGCTATTTCCTCAGTCAGGAAGATTGAGTGTTCTCCCTCTGCTGACCTCCAAGACTTAGCTCAAGGTTCACTCCTTTTAGAATGTTTCTGATTTCACAAGCCCACAATGTTCCTGGCCATTGTGGAACATCCTGGAACAGAGAAGTCCCAATCATTTACATCACAACAGCAGGAACTATCCTCAAGCAGGTAAGACTCACTTGAGAGTATTAATTCTGGGATTTTTTTTTTTTTTAAGATTTATTTATTTTAGGGGGGAGCAGAGGGAGAGAGCAAGAATCCTGAAGCCGATTCCCCACTAAGTGCAGAACCCAACAACAGGGCTCAGTCCCAGCACCCTGAGATCATGACCTGAGCCGAAACCAAGAGTTGGCCGCCCAACTGACTGAGCCACCCAGGCACCCCTAATTCTGGGATTTTTATTAAATTTCAATTAGACAAGTTTGCCAAGCATCAGTTAGCTTTACAGTTATAGCTCATTAACCGCTATTTCTCCATTACAAATTAATCTCGTTGCTAGACGAGCAGGGAACCTACTTCTTCCAATTCTACACAGTCCAACCAGCTTCCTGATATTCTGTGACATTCCCCCCCCGCCGCAGGAAAACTGAGTATGTGACAAATCACAAACTGAACTACCCTCTGCAAGCTGCAGGATTGAGAAAAACCGTCGCCTTCTTCACTTGTGCATTGGGAGGAATGAGTTGATTGCCAAACACCTAAAAAGGAAAAAAGGAAAGTTTTAAGCAAATATCCTTTATTCAGTTAGCGATTATATATATTCTTTCATTCCAAAGGAATTTACTTCCAGGAGACATGGTACCTACTCTGGGGGGAAAAATGTTCTTTCATGATTTCATATTGACAAAAATACCATGAACAACAACCAAGTCTACCATTATTTAATGACAATCAGCTAAATTTTGTAAAAAAACAAAAAACCAAAACAAAACAAAACCCTGCTTCAACTACTAGAGGTAAGTAACTTTTCTAAGATGTGGCTAGGTTTGTTATAAACACATAACCAGCAAGGCCACAGTCTATCAGAAGTAAAGTTTAATCCACCTGCCCACAGTCTTCAGAGTATAATCTTTTTCTCCTTCAATTTGTTACTAAAGCTTATTCATAAAGAACTTTTGTGATACCAATTAATCTTCATATTTTCATACATGTAAAAAAATAAACTTAATCGTCTATTTGCCTCCTCCTCTTTGCAACCTTCTATAACTTGATAACTAAATAGCATCAACTAGGGGATTAAGGAATGCACTTGTGATGAGCAATGGGTGTTGTATGTAAGTGATGAATCACTACATTCTACTCCTGAAACCAATCTACCATATATGTTAGCTAACTAGACTTTAAATACAAACTTGAAATAAGAACAATAATAATAAATAGCATCAACTGACAAGGAAAAGAAATATAATTAATATTTACTAACCACCTAGTATTTGCCGCTGTCCTACACATTATCCTTAGCTCTCAGAAACTTAGGACGTATTAAATGTTCTCATTTTAATAGTTCAGAAAACCAAGATGCAGAAAGATTAAGTCAAAGTCCCACAGTTAATAAATTACAAGCCTAGAATTCACATCTAACTCCAAAACCCAACTTCTACTCGGTCAGCTCTGAACAGCAGATAAAGGAGGAGGCAGAGTTCGGAGGCACACAGAACCAGGTGTGCAGCCTCAAAGTAAGAACGTGAGCTAATGCTATTCCACCTGGACTGAAGAAGACCACCAACAAAAATGAGGAAAACACCAGAGTCAAAATGTTGAGTCTTGTTGGTGGGGATCAGGTCTGGGCCAAGGAGGCAGAATTCAGGTATGGAAGCACAAAGTAAAGACAGGAGAAAAATGAGTTACACCAAGATTTTTATTAAGTGACCACCACCTCCCTGACAGTCCACCAGGGAGCCGTTCTCTGCATGGTCTATTTCTTGCTTTAAAACAAAACAAAAAATACACTTTTTCTGAATGCTTCAGAAAGAAATATTGTTTCCTGAATTCGACCTTAATATTCTGCTGCCAAATCTCCAAACATTGTAATGTGTTCTTTTTCTATCCATAGTTTTTCTGGAATGTGGCCAGAAATTACTCAGTCAGCCAGTTTCTCCAGCTTACCAGACTCCAGATCTACAGTTCCAGATTATTCTTTGTCTTAGTTTCTTACCTACCTGCAACTCCAGGCGCAGGTTTACGGTGCGTTAAGGAGTTTATGTAAGACTATAGTGAATTGAGATTATGTGAGATTAAAAAAATCACTCTTTCAAGAATTTAGACTGTAAAGGGAAGCCATAAACAGGAAAAGTAACTGGAGTAGGCTCTAAGGATGAATTTGCTTCCATTTGCCAGATGGAAGGAGCTCCCTGGGTGCTGGGAAGGAACGAACTCCAGCCGTGGGAAGAGGTAAATAGGAGAATGAGCAGCGACTAGAGGAAGAGTCTCTGAGAAAGGATGAGACGGCATTCAGCGCAGAGGGGGAAGAGGCATTTTGCGTCAACAAGAAAGAGGACCCTGCGACCACCCTTCCTTTGGGAGACCAAGAAAAGGCTCCCCTCCCAAGCTTTTCTACTTGCTAATGGAAAATTAGCTCAGGGTGGGGAATCACCTCACCTTGGGGTGGGGATCATTCATTTTCAAAACAGCAGAGCCATAGGAGATAAAACAAAAGAGTAATCAAAATCTTAAAACACAGTTTTAGAATACTTAGATCACCACCAAAGAGAGGAATGTATTAATACGATCTATTGTCATTGTCATCCGTGAAAACATTTCGGTAACAAACATGAGGTCTGCCACCCACCTCCTTCCACTAAATACATCATACCTTTGTCATTTTTTACTTCAGTTTCTTTTTTTGGTATTTCTGATATCATAAGCTTAAATGACATACAACAAAAAGGCAACTCAGTCAGGGAAATTCACCTGCAAGGCATAACGTACAAACTTGGAAGGGAGGGAAGAACAAAAAGGTGGTCTTGAACTCCAAAGGATTTATAATTTAACAAGAATACTGCCAGATAGGATTATTTAAGTGCAGTATCATGGGCCTGGGAGAACAATGCACACATGGTATGAATCAGCTGTGCTAAACAGACAGGCTTTAAAAATATGAATCAAGGGCTTTAAAGAAGATTTGACTTTAAGGGGTAACACCTGTCCTGAACAGAAATCCTTGGGGGTTATTTGGATCAGGGAAGATTCAGGGCTTACCACGATCTTTAAGGACAACCACAGACAGAAACAAATTCCCAGAGCTCCAACCAGCCCATGTATGTGTTCTTAGGACTAATCCAGAAGTAAACAAGTCTCAAGGGGTGGGCGTTAGAACTGCTCTTCACCAGATGGTTAACTTCCTCCCGCTCTGTTCCGAGCTGGCTCTCGGCCTAACTCATCATCCCCTGACAGCAGGGGGAAAAAAATCCACACTGCTCCGATGCAAGGCACCGTGCTGGTCCCCTGGAATAGCCCGAGTTTTCTGCACAACGGAGATAAAGCAGGTTTTAATTTTAGCACATTAAATGATATTACCTGAGCTTCTTGACAGGCTGCTCTCCTTAGCAGGTTGTCACTATCAAAGTAAACAAAGAGAATGAACATCAGCTTTAATAAGCAGGTTACGATCCAAACAAATAAAACTTTTTTTTTCTTTTTTAAATATGCACAACTCTTTCCTATAAAACACCCAAGTGAAAGTTTCTTAAAGACCTGTGACACATTATGAGCACATGTGAAAAGTACTTTCTCTGAGTGAAATCCTGTGTTAAGTATTTCCATAGAATGGTAGGCAAAAGACCCCCTCCCTCCAAGATGTCTACATCCTCATTCCCAGAACATGAAAATACATTACCTTACTTAGGTGGCAAAGGGGATTTAACGGATGTGATTAAGTTTAGGATCTGGAGATGGGAAGATAATCCTGGATTATGCAGGGGAGCCTAATCTCATCACAAGGGTCCTTAAAAGCACAGAAAATTTTCCTGGCTGTGATCAGCAGCAAATGCGACTGTGGAGAAAGGGTCAGAAAGGTGCAAGCTTGCTGGCGCTCAACACGGGAGGAGGCCACAAGTCAAGGAATGCGGGTACCCTCTAGAAGCTGGAAAAGCAAGGAAATGGCTTCTCCTCTAGAGCCTCCAGAAGGAATGCAGTCCTTGTTGACACCTTGACTTTAGTGCAGTAAGACCTGTGTTGGACTTGTAACCCACAGAACTGTAAGATAATAGATGTGTGTTGTGTGAAATCACGAAGTTTGTGGTAATTTGTTAGCGCAGCAACAGAAGATCAATGCACATATCCTGCATCTGTCTTATCCAGTGGAAATTACTCAGTTTGTTTGCCAGAAATAAATTTGATGTTTAGTTGCTTTTGCTACTGTGTTAGCTCTTATTTTTTATATCTCTGTCAGACACTCAATTACTGCACAAGTGGGAAATTTTGGCATGAGGTGAAACTTTGGCTTGCAAAAATGAAAACGTTCTATCAGAAAAATGTTCATCTATGTAACATAAAGGTTCCTAAAATGTGTTTATGCCATTTATACCTGTAAGAGCACCTTAAATGGCTGATTGCACACCAGGCGCCAGAATCTTCTCGTTGAGGCAACTCTAATGCAAGTTGCTGGCATTGCTAAGATAGTAACTTCAACCTGGTTAACAACAGTTAAAAACGCTCAGCCAATAAACAATTTATAGCAAAGAACTAAAGAGAGAAAAGGTTCTTTCACTTAAATTCTTTCTTAAAAAAAAATCTCTTCCTAGACCTTCCTTCTAACATTGAAGACCTTGAATTTTGCATTTTTAGTTATTCAAAACCTAATTTTGATAGTTAAGTCTGAACTAAAAGAGATTAAACAACTTTCGCTTTTTACACAGCTGCTGTCCAAGGCTACACAATGATTTTCCTTCCACAGCCAGGCTGGAGAACAACCTCTAGATGTCAAAAAGCAGTCAGCTTTAGCAAGAAAGCACCATGCGTGGGGAAAGAGCAATGTTGCCTGTCTGTGGGTATTTACTCAAAGAATACAAAACCACTTAATTTGAAGGGATATGTACACCCCTATGTTTATAACAGCATTTTCTACAAGAGCCAATTATGGAAGCAGCCCAAGTGTCCACTGACTGATGAATGGACAAAGATGTGGGGTGTATACACACACACACACACACTGGAATATTATTCAGCCATAAAAAAGAGTGAAATCTTGCCATTTGCAAGGACATGGATGGAGCTAGAGAGTATAATGCTAAGTGAGATAAGTCAGTCAGGGAAAGACAAACACCATATGATTTCATTCATATGTGGAATTTAAGAAACAAGACAAGCAAAGGGAAAGAAAAAGAAATTAAGAAACAGACTCCTAACTAGAGAGAACAAACTGATGGTTACCAGAGGGGAGGTGGGTAAAATCAGTGATGGGGCTGAAAGAGGGCACTTGTGATGAGCACTGGGTGATGCATGGAAGTGTAGAATCACTCTATCTTACACCTGAAACTAAATGAACATTGTATGTTAACTATACTGGAATTAAAATTTAATTTAAAAAATACTGCCCATCTGAAACCTAAGAACAATGTTCAATTAAAATTACACCACCATACCTCAAAAGTGCATGCTGTTCTATAATAAACATTTTAGGAGGACCAATCCCTTGGAAGTCTAGTCCACAAGGCACCTTAATTGCCAGGCTCAGTCCCCACTTACTTGAGTGATATTGCCCCACTATTCCCCCTCGGCAAAAGGTAGGTGCATGAGCTTCTCTCCCTTCCCCCATGCAAGACTTAGGAATATTCACGTTTTGCTCTCCTACCCAAATGCTCTCAGTGAATCATCCTAATAGCAACGATTATATAGATCTTACACACGTACATACAAGATGAGGTCAATTCAAGGTACAGAATAGTCAAATATTTAAAAATAATATGTCAACAACCCTTAATAGTTGACTCTGACACCTCCCATTCATGACCTCTATACAATGATGAGGTAAGATACTAAATCCTTAGCAACCGCTAGATCACCAAATAAACCTGCGTTCCTTGTAGTAACCTGAGCATTGTCACTGGATCCCCCTGAATTAGGCTAATCCTCAGTCCAGCTTCCACACTAGCCCTGAGGGGGGTACCACTACCACCACACAGAATCACACAGAACTGTGCTCCTCCAAACACCGACTGTTTTTTTCCTACAGATAGAATAACCTGTGCCTCCGGTCTCTTCTCTGATGAACGCATCCTACAGACTGTTCTGTACAAGCTCTCTACACTACTATAAAGGCTGTATATACTATAAAGGCCTGTATATCCCTGTCCATTTCCCCCAGCTGGCTCCTCCCGTCCCACTAGGGGCAGGCCTCTGAAGGTGCCAGGATCCTCGGGGTCATCAGTAAGATACCATCTTCCTTACCGCATTTCAGCCACATGGATTCCTGTGGGCCTAGATGAAAAGAGAATGGCCCCAAATAAATACAAGAATACAGCACCTTGGATCACAGTTTCCTAAATTCTTTTTTGCTAGTAGTAAAATTTTCAATGTTAACTTGTGATTAAGTATATGATTAAAGACCTCAGTTCTCTTGAGCTTGCTAATACTGCTTGATTTATCAGAGTGCTATTCAAAAATCAAGATTTCTTTATAATTATTTCCCTGGATCTTACTGTGCCAGACGGAATATGCTGTCAATGCCACCTGTGAGAAAGCTAGAATATGAACCAATTTAAATACTATGAAAGAAAATCTCATTATAACCATACTTAATCTTTTTAAATATCCAAAAATGGTATTAACCATCTTGATTTTGCTCTCTCAACCAAGCTGTTTCTAAAAATCAAACATGTCCTCAAAGAAAAAAAATTTCTCCCATTGATATATTCTGATCATCGATAGGCAGCTCTGAAAACTATTTCAAAAAAGAAATTCCAAAAATGTTCCAGGAAAGGCATGTTTATCGGAATAAAAGAGAAAATAACTTGAAATTCATGGAGCAATCCCACGTGCCAGATACTACAGCACCTGTTTTCACAAACCTTTAACCTTTGTAACAACCTTGCAAGACAGACATTATATTCTCATCTTATGTATGAAGAAGTTAAGACTCAGAGAAGGAACGGACTTGCCCAAGATCACCGTGTTACTAAACAGTAGACTGGAATTCCAACCCATGCCAACATGACTCTAAAATAAATGCTTTAATCCTTTTTCTTAACTTCAGACAACATTGAATGCACAATACTCATTAGTATATAGATTTTATAGCACATTCATTAATCACATTACTTCCTAATTCCATCTAATTTTTAAAATTTACATCCATAGTGTTTTTTTTAATAAGTTCTAGTGTGATAAAGCTCCCAAAAGTAGCAGGTGAAATCAACTCACTTAACACACAGTGCTGGGTATGGTTCAATGACCCAGATTTGGTCCTGACCTGAAGCAGCTTCAGATCGAGTGGCAAAGAACAGCTCTTGGCAAGTATCGGTGATAAAGTAAGAGAACTGTTTCTTGATAAAGGACGTGCCAGGCACTGTGCTAGGTGTGGATATACTGGTGAATAAGCCCAGCACTCCCCACCCTCACGAAGTTTACAGTTTAGAAGGGAAGAAAGACAATTCAACAGTAGTAACGTGACATGACTCTTATATGCTCCATAAGAGGGGCCCATTTAGGAATATCTAACCTAGTCTTGGGGGAATTAGAGAAGGGTTTTTACAGGAAGTGACACTGCAGTGTAAATCTAGGGGAGAAATAAAAAGTAGCAGGGCAAAAACAGGGAGGGGAATACAGGCAAAGAACACAGCCTGAGAGTACGAGGCTGGCCAACCTCGGAAACGGAAAGTAGTTCAGGACAGCTGGAGGTGGCCTGCCATGGGAGGAGCCCCAAAAGAGGAGGACAGGCACCAGCCGGACCCCAGCGGACTTTGAAGCTATTTAAGGAATTGGGCCTTGACCCTTAGGGCCATAAGAAGCCATGAGAGGGGCACCTGGGTGGCTCAGTCGTTGGGCATCTGCTTTTGGCTCAGGTCATGATCCCAGAGTCCTGGGATCGAGCCCCGCATTGGGCTCCCTGCTCGGTGGGGGTCCTGCTTCTCTCTCTCCCACTCCCCCGCTTGTGTTCCCTCTCTCCCTTTCTCTGTCAAAGAATAGATAAAAATCTTTAAAAAAAAGCCATGAGAGAGTTTCAGGAAGGTAAATGAAGTGACCTGATTTACACATTAGAAGGATCATTCTAGTTGTAGTGTGAAGTCGGCCACAGTCAAGGCAAGACGGGATCTAAGGAGACCAGAGCGGGTTCTTCAGGAATGTAAGTCAGCGATGATGACATGAGGACCCCTGGAACCAGGATCGAGGAGAGGACAGAGGCAGCTGATATTTAAGAGGCAAACTTAATGGCTGGCCTGTGGGGATTGAGGGGGTCAAAGGCAGTGTCCACATTTTTTTTTTACTGAGCCCTTGGCAGAAGGTGGTACCACTCAGAGATGGAAGGCAGTTGGAGGTACTGGTTCAGGAGGGCGGAAGCTGGGCTTCATTCTGGATCTGTGGATCTGAGATAGCGGTGAGTGCAGGTGGAGGGGTCCAGGGGACAACTGGAAATACACGTCTGAAATTGCAGACACTGATCTTGACTAAAGACACATGTGGTAATAGTGGGCTGAGAGTGGAGCAGATTATCTACATGAGGCGGCGAGAAGCAGCAGGAAGAGATGCCCTGAGCCTTGCGACAGAGGACAGAGAACGCCAGATGAATCTCAACTACACTGACACTGCACCTCACTTGAAAACCAAAGGAAAAATGTGCAGAGGGGCGCCTGGCTGGCCCAGTCAGTGCAGCATGCGACACTTGATCTTGGGGTTGTGAATTCAAGCCTCACGTTGGGTGCAGAGATTACTTTAAAAAAAAAATCTTTAAAAAAAAATAAAGGAAAAGAAAAATGGGATGGATAACTGAGGAAAGAGGTTAAGAACCACTTCCTTATTCTCCATCATGCCCTCGATGCTGCCCCACTCTCGGCAAGCTGCACATTTTGTTCTTTCTAAAGCACACAATGAGCTTTACCCCTGCAGGGATTTGATTGTTCTACCCCCTCTCCCTTTTAAGAACTAGAAGGCCAAGCACAACCCCACCCACCCCTTTACCCCACCACACCCAGAACTGCTTGTCTTCTCTTTCTTCCTTCATTATAATAGCCTTGAATTCATGGATAATTCACCATTTTCTCTTCCACAGCACACAGCAGACTCTTGTAGATAAAAGGTATTCAATAAATAACTGTTTAATAAGTAAGCGGCAAATGTTTAAACAGGAGAGACTGACTCACTGTGCTCACAGGCAGGCTTTGTCCTGCAGGGAAAAACTGAAGGTGATTCTTTTTAGGGAGTATTTGGCATTCTCGAGCCCACAGATCGCCTGGGATAGTTCTTCACTGTGATTACCGCCAAAGGGCAAGAGGAGAAATCGCTGTGGCACAGCGGAGGATGAAGAGTTAGAACAGTCATGGAAATCTGACCAGATCAAGACCCACGGCCGTGCGTGTGCGGGTGTGTGCGTGCGTGTGTGTGTTCAGGGGACACGGTAATGGAACTAGAACCATCTAAAAAGCTAAATGAGGAACTCCTTTTGGTACACGAGGTAGCCCCACAAGACCGTCCCAGTGGTTGAGTCTGGGTTCAGAGAAATTCTAGATTGCTAATGGGGCAAGAATCTGAAAGTGAACCTAAGACCAAAAAAAAAAAAAAAGTACTGTTTATAAATTCCAAGACGGTGCTCTTTCTACTACATCATGCTGCCTCCCAAGAGAATTGAAGTTTAACACAATTTAAAACATAGTCATATCAAAAAAGGTCCCTGAAGATCTACCTGCTCAGTACTAAAATACAGGTTCTTTGACAGAAACCAGAAGCTTCTGGATTAGAAAATGAAAAAATTTGCTGATGTCACTCTGCCTGAGGCTTTAGAAGAATATGAATATGGCTGCTACCACAGGAAATGGGACGCTCACAATTTATTCTGAGCCATAAAGGTCTTATTTATTACTTTAGGACTGCAAAATAAGATAAGTTGTTATTTCAATAACAACTTTACACGGAAAGAAAAAAATCATATTGATCCATCCTATTTCCCAAAAAAGATATTTCCCACTACAGTCTAGAGGCAAATTGTACAGCAATTTCTACCAGCAGCTTTTCCCGTGGTGCCTGCAAACCCAGTTTCTGCTTTACGCAAAACGGATTTCAAGTTCAGATGTTTATAACAACTACTTCAACTTCTCCGAGCTTCCTAGAATAACTAATCATGAGATTGCCAGTGGCGGGGTCCCCAGATTATCTGTATAATAGCCTGGATGGAGTGGCAACAGAAGCACAGACAGAACAGAACGTTAGAGAAGCGATTCTCTTGTGTGCAGAGTGGGGGAGCTTTGCCAAGTACACATCACCCCAACCCACCCCACACCCCAACTCCCCACCCAAACACAAACAGGCTGCCACAGTGAGGAGGATCACACATGGGACCATACTGCTCATCTCTGCCCGAGAAAAAGACCTGTCACCAAGCAGGAAGACAGGCAGCCTGCTGAAGAACATGCTGGATCTTCTGGGCCTAAAGAATGCACAGTCAAGAGAAGTAAATGGGTAGAATGCTAGGTCACAAACTCCAGGAAAACAATAAAGGCATTAATGACTTTGAAAAGGATTTTAGGGCCTTCTGGTCTGGTCCTTCCACTTAACCAGAGGATGATGTTCTTTCTTGTTCTCCCCGCCCTCCCCATGATGTGGTACCTACTACTTCAGAAATTTGTTTCTTCTTACCTCTCCCAACCACATGAGATAAAGAAGTTCCCTAATGTCAGGAAAGTATCAAGGGTCAAGAAGAAATCCTACTGATAACCATATATTAAGTGGTGACTGTCTTCAGTTCAATGCCCCTTAGAGTGCATAAAAGGAGGGAGAAAATAAGGACTCAGACAAGCAATTCCTGACATTAAAATTCTGTCATCCCTGTTGCCACTGGTGAAGTTTAGCAAAGGAAAAACAAAGTTAAGTCTACCATCAAATGTAAAGGACAAGTGTATCGCACCACTTCTGTCTGGGCTAGTGAAAAGTACACCACACTTGCATTCAGGAATCTTGAGGTCAAATGGTACCTCTGGATGGATTTCTTTACTTGGTGGTATATTCAACAATATACAAGGATCAACATTTTTCTTTTTTTAACATTTTTAGTAACAATATAAAGCAAACCAAGGGCATTTTCCCCAGACTGTATTTACTAAAACAGGAAAAAAAGGAAGGAGGGAGGGCATCAGTCACTCGAGTCCACAGTGAACAAGAATGGATAACTCAGCACTGAAATTAAAAATCTAGTGAAAATAGCTACTCTTATAAGTTATACACAAGGTACTCTCACCTACTTACACAGATAAAGGGAAGACAGAAAACAGACTGCACAGAGGTTACATCAGCTATTCGAGAAGGAAGCAGAGGGAGAGTCTCTTGTCTCTCTCCAGGCCTACCAGCTGTTCTCTATAAACCATGGGCATAGGGATGCCTGGGTGGCTCAGTCGTTAAGCATCTCCCTTTGGCTCAGGTCATGATCCCAGGGTGCTGGGATCGAGCCCCGCATCAGGCTCCCTGCTCAGCGCGGAGCCTGCTTCTCCCTCTCCTTCTACTCCTCCTCCTGCTTGTACTCTCTCACTCTCTCTGTCAAATAAATATATAAAATCGTAAAAAAAAAAAAAAAAAAAAAAAAACCACAGGCATAAAGGGGTATTTATTCTGGGCTCTAGGATGCAGGACAGACCTTCTGACTTAGCAACTCATAGTCAGCGACTATGGTCAGTGTTTCTGCTGTTCCACGACATGCACTGAGATGTCAGGGGCTACCTAGACAGGGGTTAGTTTCAGCATCAGCAACGACTGTTCTCTCTGCAGTGCCTGGAGCAGCTAATACCACTGACAGAAACAGCCCTAAAAATTAGGTGAAATCAACAAAATTTAAATATACCTCCTGCCCTTCCAGCTCAGTCCTCCCTAGCCCATCCACCACCATAAACATATGGGAAAGAATACAGATTTTTTTTTTTTAAAGAAATGTTTTCCAAATAAAATGACAAAAGAGCCAAAAGGAAAGGGAATATAATTAAACTTCATTGCACTTAAAAAAAAGAAAGAAAAGTTCTCCTATTCCCTATCAAATCTGAGCTGACAGGCATGTTATTTAATTGCCCATAAATGAGCTTCTTTAAATAGCACCTATTAATACCCCAAACTTTAGCATCAGCTTGTGCAGAGAGAAAAGAGAGAGAGAGAACACTGAAATGGCTGAAAAGCAATACGAACTGCTTTCTTAAAACCACAACCAGAATGTGAAATGAGGAAAAGCCGTTGAGGGGAAAAGCCCTCCCTACCTTCCCCCCGTGCTGAACCAGCCAGGCCCTAGACCACCAATTGCAAAGTCAGAAGCTAGTCCAAACTGATGTCAAGGTAAAACATCTGCTTTGTCAGAACCCCCGAGATACTGAAAAAGGAAGCCCAAGACATTACTGAAACCATAATCTGTACCAAAAGAAATAATACAGGTCCAGTCGAGTGTGGCTCATGCATAATTTACCCCTGGAATCTAACACATCTCCCCCTGGATATGCTGTCAGGGTCTCAAACCCAACATAGCTAAAAGGGAAAAGAATAATACCTCCTCCTTAAACCAATTCTCCCTGGCGACTTGCCTCTTTCTGTATCACCAATTATCCTAGTCTTGAAACCAAAAAATGACTTCTCTTCCCCTCCTTCAACCAAACAGCCAGTCCATTATCTAATGTTAGTAAGAGCTAACATTTATTGAGGGTAAGCCATGAGCCGGGCATCGTACCAGTTACCAGCACATGCATCAGCTCACTTCATCCTTACACCTAACCTGCTAAACACATCTCCTTATCCCCATCACCCCAGAAGGAGACCGAGGTGCATTAAGGGGCTTGATAAATGTCGCATAGCTAGTAAGCAGCAAAATGCAAACCACACACAAGTCTATCTGCCTACAGCACTCACGCGCAGGTATTAAACTGTCAAGCCTCACTGCACCCATTTAGTTTTCCACACCCAATGCCACCACTCTGGTCTGGCCTCTCTTAGCTTCTATGTACACACACACACACACACACACCCAAGCCTTCTGGCCTCTCTTAGCTTCTATGTACACACACACACCCAAGCCTTCCCATGCCCTCCACTCTGGGGTCTCTTGCCCAAGGGATCCAGACTAAGCTTCCTGAGCCCAGCTTTGTTCATGACAAGCTCCTCTCCTTAAACATCTTCACCGAGTCTCCACTGCTCACCAAATACTACAAACGGCCTACAAAGACTTCCACAATCGGGCTTTTCCACCCATTCTACTAAAAAAAAATCTAACTGTAGTCTGTACTGAAGTCAAACTCTTTGCCAATCTCCAAAAATACACGGTGCGTTTCCATTTTCTGCCTATGCTCAAGTCATTAATATTGCCTAGCACGCTGTCCCACTCACTGAAGGCCCAACTCAAAACACGTAGTTGTTATGATGCTTTCTCCGATAAGGATACAAAAGCCAGAAGAGGAAAAGAAGCACTACTTCTGATGGAACGCTTTCTTTGTGCCTGGCCCTATTCTAAGAAAAATCGGCATGACAACCTGAGGAGATGCTTCTACAACCATCTCCAGTTTACGAAGAGTTGAAGCATACGCATGTTGCAAAGCTGCCAGGTGTCAAGTCAACATTCTAACCCATATGGTCGCCCCTCCTCTTAACCATGTGGCTCTAGCAACTCTCAGAAGTGACCATCTTGACTTTCTAATGGGTGGGCTAAGCCGATCGCCTCTGAATGCACCGATCAACCTTAATATCCCCCAAAACAGGACAACTCAACACCACGTACTTTCTGACGTGATACAATAAGAAATCCACAACACATGGGGCGCCTGGGGGGTGCAGTCAGTTAAGCATCTGTTGATTTCGGCTCAGGTCATGGTCTCAGAGTCGTGGGATCGCACCCCGCATTGGCCTCTGCGCTGAGCACAGAGTGTGTTTGAGATTCTCTCTGCCCCTCTCTCTGCCCCTCCCCCAGCTTGCTTGCACACGTCTCTCTAAAATAAAATATATTAAAAAAAAATCTGTAACACATGTATGAAACATTCTTGCACCAAAAAATTAAACCTAAATCTAATTATGCCCCCAGAGCAGGGCTCCTCAAACTTCAGTAGACACACAAATCCCCTGGGGATCTGGTTAAATGCACATTCTGACTCAGCACGTCTGGGGTGGGGCCGAGACGCTGCATCTCTAATCTGTTCCCAGGAGTAACTGTGTTGCGGGGCCACAGCAAAGCTCTAGCATCTGCGTCTGATCACCAGTTTACAAGACACAGGATCAGATTAAACAACTCAGGGCCAAGGCTACAAAGAGGAGAGGGAGGCATTTGTCTCGGATGCAAAATTTAGGCCAAAAAACACAATGGAGACAAATATTTTAATACAATAATGTGAAAAATCAAAATGAATGCAAAAGACCCATGATGAACACAGTATCGCAATTTTTTTTTTTTAAAGATTTATTTATTTGAGACAGAGAGAATGAGAGACAGAGAGCATGAGAGGGAGGAGGGTCAAAGGGAGAAGCAGACTCCCCGCCGAGCAGGGAGCCCGATGCGGGACTCGATCCCGGGACTCCAGGATCGTGACCTGAGCAGAAGGCAGTCGCTTAACCAACTGAGCCACCCAGGCGCTCCTCACAGTATCGCAATTTTAATTGGAGAACCAGGAGCACTGATTTTTCTTTTTGCCTCAGGCTATAGGACTCTGCACAGCACTGATCAGCGTTAAGCTATCCACCAAACCTGAGTATGAAAAATTCTCCAGGGCAAATGTAGACCTGCCAGGTTTTGAAAATAAACACTGTGGAAGCAGGAGGAGGTTAGAGTTTGTGAGACTTAAGAGACAGGCACTAAATGCTTTGCGTGAAAACTTGTTTTGATACTGATTTGAACAAAACCATAAAACAAAGAATTTGGGGATAACAGGTAAAATATAAACAGGCTGTATATTAGAGGACATGAAAGATTTTTAATTTTGTTAGGTTCATCATAATGGCATGATTTTTTTAAGTCCTTACTTATTAAAGATAAGGTACTGAAGTATAAATGCTATAAGCTAGAATTTCTGGAATCTATTCTAAAATATTCCAGAAAAAAAAAAGTAGAGAAATGAGAGTAGTAAAATGTTGATATTTATTGAAGCTGGGTGATGACACATGGGGATTAATTATCCTATTCTAATTTTTATATGATTAAAATTTCCATAATAAAAAAAAAACTTTAAAGTAATCCTTTTTTGGGGGGGTGGCGCCTGGGTGGCTCAGATGGTTAAGTGTCTGTCTTCAGCTCAGGTCATAATCTCAGGGTCCTGGGATCAAGTCCCGCATCGGGCTCCTTGCTTAGCAAGGAGCCTGCTTCTCCCTCTGCCTGCCACTCCCCCTGCTTGTACTCTCCCTCTCTCTCTCTCTGGCAAATAAATAAAATCTTTTTTAAAAAATAAAAATAATCCTTTTTTTCCTTAGGCACCCCTAACATTTACTTTGTACCCTCAAACAGGACATAGCACAGAGTGCCTCACACATCTGTAATAAAAGTAACTGTTTTAATCTGTGCCAGGAGCTGTGATTCTATCTCCTAAGTGTCACAATAAGGTTGTCAGATACTATAGGACGAATAAAGTGGAGTTTAACAGAATAATCTGCCCAAAGTCACACATCCAGCAAGCGACAAACAGAAGGCTCGGATCCAGACCCGCCTGGCTCAGAAGCCCAGATTTGAAGTACTACGTCACAGTATCTGCCTTACACCCTAAGGGGCTGTGGCAGAAGACCACCTCGGCTTACGGTTCTTCATTGTTCTCATGCTCCCTTAGACACAGAAGCCATTTTGAGATGTTAACATGAGGACCACCTGGTTTGGAGTCACGGCTCTAGTACTCATTAGCTGTGTGACTCTGGGCAAATTACTTAATCTTGCTGTCCCTCAGTTTCTTCATCTGTATAGGGCTATTAATCTCATGCCAGTAGGAGATTAAGAACCATCTCAAAGTTGTTCGGAAGTTAAAATGAGTTAATAAACGTAAAGTGCTTAGAATTTTGTCTGGTACGTGACAAACACCGATTAAGTGTTAGTGATTACTATCATTACTAAGTTCTCAATAAAACTGAATGACACTGAACACACCACCCCCCAGGCCAACTTTTAACCACTTAGTTTTACTTCTTCTAAGCAATTGTTTTTGGCCACAGACCTTGAAAGGTGAGCTGCCACCCAGCTTATGAAAGTTGATGTATAATAAGATTGTTTCTATATTCAGAGGGGGAAAAAACTCCAATATTAATAAAAACCTAGGGATACATGACCCAGGACCATCACTATAGTATCATATTTGCTTTGCAAGTTTCATATTGAGGGATTCATAGTGTTCACGGGATTTTAAAATCTCCAAGGAAATATCAGGAATTCTGGCTGGGAGGCTAGACGCCCCCCAGAAATCAACAGTAGGGAGCTATGGGTCACAGGCCAAGGTGGGTGGCAGAACCAGCACCAGGGCACGGAGCCAAAGGACTCAGCCAAATGCCAGGAGCCAGAACGGAGCAAGAGCGGGGCTACTGTTAACTGCTGAGGCGAGAGTTTTAGTTGAGATGCTGGGCCAAGGCCCACACACCAAAATCACAGGAAGAGAAACCAGAGCCAGGATAAGCAAGGACAAGATTCCCCCAATGAAAGGAACAATCTGAGCTTCAATCAGATGCATAATGGCGCAGACCAAGCTAGCTGTAACTGCTCAGCCCCGCCTCTTTTGAGGTTATGCTCTGTCTTCAAACTATACCTTCCAAGCTGTCTTGTTACACATGTAAGGTGGAATAAATAAGACTGAGATGTTATTAGACCATCTGGCAGATCTTCGCCTCCCTTCCCCACTAGCTGTCTCTCGAATCATTCACTGCTCGGTTACCAGAAGTAATTCATTTTAACTCTCAAAGTACTGAACATACAGTATATCAAATTTACTCACAATTACTAGCACTTATTGAACCATTAGGTCTATCAGGCACTATGCTAAGAGCTTTACGGTTCCCCACTTGAGCCTTCCATGACCCAGTGAGGTACTGTTACCATCGCTCTGTACAGGTGGGCCTAAGTAAGGCTCAGGGAGCCCAAGATCACACTGCTAGGAACTAACAGTCTTGCCTGACTCCAGAGACAACTTTAAGACTACACTGCCTCCTTTCTTCTGAGCTTTTTATTAGATTCTTTGCTACTAAAAGGGTGAGGATGACTGCAGGTAACTGTTGGCATGATGAACTGAAGGACCTGAAACATAATCTCCCCCAGGGAGCCCAGAAAGCTTGAGGAGAGCAGTTGAAGAGGAATGCGCAATACTTAGATTCTCTTTACTTTCAGCAAACAGGGTCATTTCCTCCTCTTCAGTTGCTCTCACGAGTCCTGAGAGCAGTCCCTTCTGCTCCTGTTGACACCTGCAAACAGCTGTGGGGAAGTTAGGCAGAGGGAAAAGTATCACAGGTTTTTTTCCCTTGAAACTGAAGGGAAGGGAGAAAAAAGGGAAAGGAATGGGAAGGGAGAAAAAAACTTACAAACATAGTAACAATGGAAAAGAGCCTGCAAATAAAATACCTGGGTCAAAAGATAAATTCAAGGCAGCAACCAAAAATGGGGCAAATAAAAATAAGTATGTGCAACTTTTTCCAATTCTGTTGCAGAAAAAACTTTTTCTTAGGAAAACCATGACCCTTATTAAAATCTTAAGAAATCAACGTTAAAATACAGGCAATTGTTATTGTCATGTGAATCCTCTATCAGGAGATACTGTTTTCCTTTCAAAAGGAAGAAAAAAGTCAAATTCACATAATAAAATAATTTGTTTTTTAAAATGAGTAACATAAGAAACTATGTTCACCGGTCTTAGAAATCAAGTAACTTAAAATTCTCTAAGTATAAGATATTAACATTATATGCTTATCATCTAGACACTACTGAGCAATATAAAGGAATGAACTACAGATAAATCCAACAGCACGAATGAATCTCAAAGTCATTGGGCTGAGAGGAAGAAGCCTTACAAAAAGGAATGCATATGGGGCGCCTGGGTGGCTCAGTCAGTTATGGGTCGGCCTTTGGCTCAGGTCATGATCTCAGGGTCCTGGGATCAAGCCCCATGTCGGGCTCCCTGCCCAATGGAGAACCTGCTTTTCCTTCTCCCTCTGCCTCTCCCCCCACTCACGTGCACACGCTCTATCTCAAATAAATAAAATCTTATTTAAAAAAAAAAGAATACATATTATTCCACGTATATAAAGTTCTAGAACTAAGAAAAATGAATCTATGATGGGGAAAAAAAAAATCAGCACAATGGCTACCTCAGGAGGCAGGGGACAGGGACTGACCATGAAGGGACATGAAGAAAACACTTGGAGCGCTGGCAGCATTCTGTATCTTGCTAGGAATCTTGGTGACACAGGTGTAAGCACCTGACAAAACTCAGCCAACATATGCTTAAGTCTGTATATTTCATTGTACGTTAACTTTATAACAAAGGGGAAAAAACACTAGAAGAAAATACTGAACTCTAATTACTGATATGCATCTTCAAGTATTTAGGTGGAAGTACACAAACACCTACAAATTACTTTGAAATGCATCAAAAAGTAAGACAGGGAAGGATGGAGAGATGGACAGAACATGTAAGCAAATACAGTAAAATCTAGAATCCAAGAATTAGATAGGCAGGTGTTTACTGTAAAATTCTTTCAATTTTGCTGTAAGTTTCAATATTTTCAGAAAATTTAGGAAAAATATACTCATCTATTTATTACAAACAGGTGAGGAGGCTAAAAAGGGAAAGGCAGGGTAAAAGGGAGAGAACAGTAAGCAAAAAGGGAGTCTGACAAAGCTATGAACAAAGACATCCACAGAACACAGAGCAACAATCAACGACACTCAGGAAGTTTTGAAATGAGCATCTTGGTCCCTGGGCAGCATGTTCAGTTCTCACCACTAATGTATAATAAATGCCAATAAATGTGTTCTAAGGGCTTTATTCTATTGGAGCAGTTAAAACTGCAACAGGAACATAAGCGCAGAGTTCTGATGAAGTTACATGAAAGGCAGCGAAAAGGTAGTGTGTGGGACACCTGGGTGGCTCAGTCATTAAGCATCTGCCTTCGGCTAAGGTCATGATCCCAGGGTCCTGGGATCCAGCCCTGCATCGGCTCCCTGCTCAGCAGGGAGCCCGCTTCTCCCTCCTCCCCCTTCCCCCCTGCTCATGCTCTCTTGCACTCAAATAAATAAAATCTTAAAAAAAAAAATGTAGTATGTGTCATTAATACAGTGGAACTTACACACTAAAGTGAGCACTGCTCTCCAAAGTTTGTCACCAGCAAAGAAGAGACATGGGATTTCGAGTATGACTTACCTGGGTCCAAATCCCACAAGTTACTAATTTCTCTGAGCCTCAATTTCCTAATCTAGGATATGGAAATCTTACTACCTCTCTCACAGGGGGATTCTGAGGATTCACAGAGACCACACACATGGAAATAACTAATCCAGCCCCCGGGGTAAAGAGTAATTATTCAACACACTGTTGAATAACTATTGTTTTTCTTTCCTCTTCATCTAATAATGCCACCCCTGTGACACATTTTTTGAGTTACTGGCCAGGTGAAGAAGAGTAAAAGTGTTTGTGTGGGGGGTGGGAAGAACACATGCAAACGTAAAGAGAAGGATAACAGGAGGCGCCTAGGTGGCTCAGTCGTTAAGTGTCTACCTTCGGCTCAGGACATGATCCCAGGGTCCTGGGATCGAGCCCCACATGGAGCCCCGCATCGGGCTCCCTGCTCGGCGGGAGACCTGCTTCTCCCTCTCCCACTCCCCCTGCTTGTGTTCCCTCTCTCACTCTCTGTCAAATAAATAAATAAAATCTTTAAAAATTAAAAAAAAAAAGGATAACAGAACAGGCCCCCTTTTAGAGACCTCTGGAACACAGGTCAAGCTGATGGGCAATGGAGGTGGGACGGGAAGGGACCAGGAAGAGACTAGAGAGGAAGACCAGGGCAGAATCACAAAGGGCCTTCTGTGCCAGACTGAAGAATTGGGTCTTTGTCCTCTAGGCAGTGCAGAGCCATTTACAGGTCATCTGCAGAAGGATGACATGATCTGAGTTCTCTTCTGGGAAGAATTTTCTAATGGCTGATTGTGCGATATAACTCCAGGACCAGTATTTGCAGACAATGTCAAGAGAAGCAAGATAAGGACTAGAACAATATTATGACTCCAAAATCTATGTCCCATACTTGAAAAAAGTAGTGTGGTTATGATCACCTCAGCAGTGTTGGAATGAGCATATTGGAACCTAGGAGAGTCCAACATCAAAGGGCTGAGCAGAGCAAGAAGACACCCTCCAGGTAACTAAAAAAGATGTAGTCAAAGAGAATCAAATGCAGGGCACCTGGGTGGCTCAGTCGTTAAGCGTTTGCCTTCGGCTCAGGTCATGATCCCAGAGTCCTGGGATCGAGCCCCGCATCAGGCTCCCTGCTCGGCGAGAAGCCTGCTTCTCCCTCTCCCACTCCCCTGCTTGTGTTCCTCTCTCACTGTGTCTCTCTGTCAAATAAATAAAATCTTAAAAAAAAGAGAATCAAATGTGACAGAAATGGATTGAAAAGTATCCACTGAACTTGACAACCAAGAAGCTATTAATGACCTTGTCAAGAACAGGTTCAATCAAATGATGAACTAGAAATCAAATTTTACTAAGCTTATTCTTAAGTGAAGGCAGAGATTACAGAGGTGAGGTATGCTTTCAAGAATGGCAAAAATGGAAGAGAGACAGGGCAGTAAATAAATGGAAATACAAAGTTGAGAGAGGACATGTTCAAACCACAAGGAGTCTGACAAGTAGGAGGGGAAAGTAGGAAGGGGGAGATTAAAGATGAAGTGATGGAGAGGATAACCAATGAGGACGAACAGGATTTAGATCGGCACTGGAAGGGTTGGCCTTGGGCAGGAGGATGGTGACCTCAGCCAATGAGACAGAAGGAAGAATATAAAGGTGTGCAGTGGGGCGGGGAAGAAAGAACGTTTGAGACCTGGAAGAAAGGTAGTTGGTTGGGTAAGAAGAGATGGAGAGTGTCCCAAGAGTGTTCCATGTGTAGAGGCCCTCCAAGGCCCCCTGAAACAGAACTTCATGGAAAGGGAACTTCTTCCAAAGTGACATGAACGTTCCACAGGCTAAAGTGTAGAGGTGGGGAGGCTGCAGATGTATACACATGGGGCCAAGTCACACAGAGTTGAGTCTAAAAGGAACAGCAGTCTGCACTTCTTAAAAGAGCACTGTGGCAGGGCTGGGGAAAGTAGATAAGCAAAAGGCAAGAGCGGATGTGAGGAGAGAACAGTTAGGATACATTTAGTAAGAATCGAGGCCAGGGATGACGATACGGTGGTGCTGAAGCGGAGCAGGCAGAAGAAATCAAACACATTTGGAGATTTAGGAGAGGCAAATTTCGCTTAGAACGCACAGCCTGAATGTGGGAAAGGAGGATCAAGGACAAACGGGGATGATGTTCACATTTCTAGTTTGGGAAGCTAGAAAATGGTGAGTGGTACCAATCACGGAGAAGAGCAGGTATGGCAAGAAAGAGGTGATTCTCAGTCGCTGAGCTTGAGGCACTGGTGAAGCATGCAAGTAGACAAGCAGGTGAACGCATATATAGGTCTGGAGCTCCGAAGAGGTCTTTATGGAAATGAATCTGGGATTTGCCTACGACAGCTGGAAACTGCAGGCACTGTGAGTAGAGGAGATGACATAGGGAGAGGACATAATGTGAGAAGACAGCCTGTGGCAGAGTCCTAGACAACCACCTCCCTCGGGCATGAGTGGAGGGGAAGAGCACACAATGAGAGCGATGAACACCCAGACATTGAGGAGGAAGAACAGGAGCCAGTGAAAAAAAAGTACTTCAAGGACAGTCAACGGTGTCTAAAGCTGAGCTGTCAAAAAGAATGAGAAATAAAACTGGTGAGAATAATTCTAACGAAGATGGGATAGGATAGAGAATGAGTAGGAGGTTGGGAAACAGACAAAACCTATTCAAACGGCTTAACTGTGAAGAGGAGGAGGAATGAGAGATTGAAAAGGCAGGGAGGACATGTGAAAAGTGCAGCTGAGAAGTATCTGATGTGTTGGATTGAGAAATTAGGATAGGAAAAAAGTGAAGAAAGCAGGGAAGAGTGATAGATTTGGAAGGAACTGGAGGGCCCAAGGGATAAGACTCTTGGTAATACTGAAAAAGAGGCCTAAGGTTAGGAAACGAATAATGGCAGACTGAAATGAGAGACTGGGACACTGGAGCTCCAGATTTCAGAAGTGGAACAGGGGCAAGTGATGATAAGGTTCTCAGCCACCAAGGGTAGATGGAGCTGCAGGAGTGTGGAGTAGTAGTGAAAGTCCCGGGAGTAGATGAAATCAGGGAAAGTAAAGGACAAGCTGTTACATGGGGCTTTCACATCTAGAGTCAGGGCACTCAGGAAGACAACTAGACTCAGAGTGAAAGGGACACTGGTCAACCAGGCACTGAAGCCTAAAGAAGAGGAGATCCCAGAAAGCTGGGAGGTTTACAGTTATATGATATAGCCAGATAGGAGCCTCAAAGGAAAAGAGATGTTTATAAGAAGATGGAAGACTAATGGTTTGGAATAGGTACTGAGGAGTTAAGAGAATGCCAATCCCACCTTACAACCCATTTGAAGGGCCAAGGCAGCTCCTATTCAAGATAGCCACAGGTTAAGATTTTCTCAGAGAAGAAACTAGATTAATATAAAAGAAGAACATGAAGACTGTCATGTGGAAAGGTTGGGGATATATAGATAAAAGAGAAAAGATATTAAAAGAAACTATCTGAACATAACCAAAGGCCACATATGTAAAGCCCAGAGCTGACACCATACTCAACAGTTAGAAACAAAGCTTTTTCTCAAAGATCAAGAACAAGGCAAAATCTTGCCACTTCTATTCAACATGGTTTTGGAAGTCCTAGCCAGAGCAATTAGGCAAGAAAAAGAAATCAAAGGCATCTAAATTGGAAAGGAATAGAAATTATCTCTGTTTGCAGATGACACCTAAAGATTCCACACAACAACAAACTGTTAGAACAAACCAATTTAGCAAAGTTGCAGAATACAAAATCAGCACATAAAAATCCATTGTTTGAAACACTAACAATGAACAATCCAAAAAGGAAATTAAGAAAATAATCCCATTTACAATAGCACCAAAAAATAAAATATTTTGGAATAAACTTAACCCAAGAAGGTGAAAGACTTATATACTAAAAACTACAAAACACTGCTGAATTTAGAGACACCAATAAATGCACATTCATGGATTGGAAGACTTAATATCACAAAAATATCCATACTACCCCAAATGAGCCACAGATTTAATGCAATCCCTATCAAAAATCTCAGTGGCATTTTTTGCAAACAGAAAAAAAAAAAAAAAAAACCTAAATTCATATGGAACACAAGGGACCCCAATTAGCCAAAATAATCTTGAAAAAGAACCAAGTTGGAGGCCTCATACTTCCTAATTTCAAAACATATTACAAAGCTTAAAAGCTGGTGGTACTGGCACGAACATACAGACCAACAGAACAGAATAGAGAATGAGTGATTTAATAAATACCTGACATTTATGATCAACTGATTTTAGACAAGGACACCAAGACCACACAATGGGGAAAGGGCCAAAATGGATTAAAGACCTAAATATAAGACCTAAAACTATAAAACTCCTAGAAGAAAACACAGGGGGAGGGGCACCTGAGTGGCTCAGTCGTTAAGCGTCTGCCTTCGGCTCAGGTCATGGTCCCGGAGTCCTGGGATCGAGCCCCGCATCGGGCTCCCTGCTCGGCGGGAAGCCTGCTTCTCCCTCTCCCACTCCCCCTGCTTGTGTTCCCTCTCTCGCTGTGTCTCTATCAAATAAATAAAATCTTTAAAAAAAAAAAAGAAAGAAAGAAAACACAGGGGGAAAGCTTCATAACATTGGATTTGGCAGTAATTTCTTAGGAACAAAAATAGAAATAGACAAATGGGATTACATCAAACTTAAAAGCTTCTGGGCATCAAAGGACATCATCGATAGAGTGAAAAGGCAACCTATGGAACACGAGAAAATATCTGCAAATCATGCAAACCATCTCATAATGGGTTAAAGAAGTCCTACAATTTAACAACAACAACAACAAAAAACAAAACAAGGAACGTGGTTTTTAAAAACGGACATAGGATTTGAACAGACATTTCTCCAAAGATAAACAAATGGGTGTCTAAACATTTGAAAAGATGTGCGACGTCTCTAATCATTAGGGAAATGCAAATCAAAACCAGAAGATGCTATATCATACCCATTACGATGGCCACCATCAAAACAAAACAAAAACAAAATAACAAGTGGTGGTGAGGATGTGGAGAAATTGGAAGCCTCCTGCAGTTGGAGGGATTGTAAAATGGTGCAGCCACTACGGAAAACAGTGTAGTGCTTCCTCAAAAAATTAGAACTACCCTGTGACCCAGCAATCCCACTTCTGGGTATATACCCAAAAGAACTGAAAACAAGATCTAGAAGACATATCTGCACACCCAAATTCACTGTAGTAGCATTACTCACAACAGCCAAGAGATGGAAGCAACCCAAACGTTCATCAACAATGAATGGATGGGGCGCCTGGGTGGCTCAGTTGGTTAAGCGACTACCTTCGGCTCAGGTCATGATCCTGGAGTCCCGGGATTGAGCCCCGCATCAGGCTCCCTGCTCAGCCGGGAGTCTGCTTCTCCCTCTGACTCTCCCCCCTCTCATGTGCTCTCTCTCTCTCTCTCATTCTCTCTCTCAAATAAATAAAACCTTAAAAAAAAAAAAAAACAATGAATGGATGGAGAAAATGTGATTATATACATGCATATAACAAAATATTATTCAGCCTTTAAAAAGAAGGAAAGCCTGCCGTGTGCTACAACGTTAATGAACCTTAAGAACATCATGCTAAGTAAAATAAGCCAGTCACAGAAGACAAATACTGTATGATGCCACTTATCTGAGGTACCTGAAGTAGTAAAACTAAAAGAAACAGAAAGTGGAATGGTGGTTGCCAGGGGCTGGGGGCAGGGAGAGGAAATGGGGAGTTGTGTTTAAAAGGTATAGAGTTTCAGTTTTATAAGATGAAAAAATTCTAGAGCTCTGTTGCACAACAATGTGGGAATATACTTAACACTCCTGACTGTACACTTAAAAATGGCTAAGGTGACAAATTATGTGTTTTCTCCTACAATTTTAAAACAAAAAGACCACATAGTACTACAGAACCCAGGAGAAAAATTTGAGAAAAGGAAGAGCAACAGGACAATAAGGGTTTCCATTCTGAATGTACCCTTGAATGTCAAGGGTGGAGACAGAGCAAAATGAGGCCTCCAGGCTCTGACAGCATTTCTGTTCAAGCTGTTTCAGATCTAATTAATTATTAGGGTATCTACAAGACATCCTAAACAGGGTACACGGTTATTTCCTCAAATCTTCACCTAGTAGCAGAAATGGGCAGTGATTCCCCAGGGTGTGGGAGGTTCTTCCTGCTTGCATTAGCTGTGGCCTGGACTGGGGACTCCTGCAAAGGGAATCCTAGTTCCCACGTGGCAGGAGGTGTAAGGACTCAAGGGTGGTTAGAAAAGGGAGAAAAGGCACACATTATATGTTTCATATTCCATTTGTCAAAACATTCTCTCCACCTATTTTTTTTATATATACTACAAAGTTTAAGCTTCTCAGGTCTGTTCTTTACATGCTAGCTAATAGAATTCAAGCACTGAGCCTTGAGAATACTTAGATGGGAAAAGGGGGACATGTTCCCTTTAATCTACAGCTGCCAAAAAACTCGACACCATGTTGCATCCTAAGATTATCTCTGACAGAGGCAAAGATGAACTGAGTTTACAAAAGTATCAGTATGAGAATCTCCTTTCCACTGTGGAGACTTCCTTTACAAAAGCTGTTTTCTGTTTAACAAACCAGTCATTTAAGACACTTGGATGGAGGCAGGGTGTTGTTAAATACGTAAGATGTAACCCTTAATCCCCAAAAGAAGACCATTTAATTGGCTCTCTTAATTATTTATATAATTTTTAGACAAAACCTTTATTTAAATCTTATTACCATGTTAAACCAGAAGGGAGCTCTGGCACTTTCTTCTCCCTTCATGCCTGGAGGCAGCTAATAAAACCATGGCTGTTGAATTCCTTATTCAAACAAAAGGTGTGAAAGTCTTTGTCTCATTTAAATTAACCTAGGCTAATGGGATAAATGTGGAAAAGTCACAGGGGGTGGAACAAGCAATTTCAGTCAGGGTCCAAAAGCAGCTGTGATAACAGAAGAAGAGACTGTAGTAAGAAACTGAAGGAATAAAATCGCAAGGAGGCATAGGAGGTCAATCCCAGTCTAGTAAGAACGTGGGAGTGGACTTCCCTCTCAATTTCCTCAGCTTCTCACCACTACAGTCTATGTCTACTGTCATCCAGTGTTAATAGCACTGCTAGTTACAGTTTTCCAGAACTGGTTACAACAAGAAGCCTTTGTAGTTTTCACATTTTATTTTTACACCACAATGTTTTACAGAGACGAGCATAGCTGAGCAAGATCTTGACCTTAGGCCCTTTTTTCAGATGGTTTTGTTGTTGGAGGTGAAGGTGGAGTGGGGGCTGTTAGATATTTACCAGTGTTTTCCATACAGCCAATGGCCTCCCCATGTCAGCAGGCAGATCCCAGCCGTCGTTTTCTTCCAATGATTTCTAAGTGTTTTAAAGAACACGGTCATCTTCTCCTAAGGATTTGCTAGGTTAACAGGGGCAGAAAAAGAAAAAGGTAAGTACCCCAACTCACTGTGTAGAGGCCCCCTGACTGCCTTCCATCCACATGTCCTGTTTTCCTTCCCTCATTCCTATTCCTTCTTGCCACTTCTCTGGCCTCTTCCCATCTGCTCCCTTCCAGGCTCATTAACTTCATCTTCTCACTGCCCACCTGCCTTTCTTCTTTCTTTCTTCACTTCCTTCTACCTAAACTCACTTCTTCCCTCTCTGCTCACCTGAACCTGACTGTATTAGAAGTGGAGAAGTGCAGAGAAGGGAATTCCAGGCTTCCTGCTTTTTCTTTCTCCCTACATTCACTATACCACTGTTTGAGTATTTGTCTATTATATATAAAGGACTCAACAATAAGTAAGTACTATAAAGCGCTTACTCAAAACAGAGGAAAACACTAGCCCCTCAATAGGAAAATAAGCAGAGAACGTGCACAGAAAATTCAAAAGGCAAATGCAAATGGCTGTGTGAAAAAGTTCAACTTCCTAGGTAATCGAAGACATGCAAATTACAAAGAATTAGCACTATTCACCTCTAAAACTAATAAATTTTTACATGGCCACATTCACTAACGACAAAATAAAAGGAGACAGACACACTCATGCACTCCTGTAAGCAAAGTAAATTCACACAACTTTACTAAAAAACCAAGTGACAATATAGATCCTTATTCTGTTTGTTTTCTTCACAGCACTTATCATTTAGTGATCCTTATTTGCTAATTTGTTTATGAGCTTATCCCACTGGAACGTCAACTCCACAAGAGTAAGGACTTTGTTCTGGTCACTGCTGTATCCCCAGTGCCTAAAATAAGATCTGGCACATAAGAGCCATTCAACAGCTACCTGCTGAATGTCATAGGGTTCAGGACATACTACCGCAAAATATGGCAACCTAGCATATTGAATATTTTAAGCTAAAGGAGGTTGAGACAATGACCTCCCCACCTGACCCTACTTCCCTGAAATAGGTCATAAAACCCTCATCTATGAAGTGCCCTCCCTAAACCCAGAAGAGAGGAGCATCATCTCTGAAGACAAAGCGATGCCAAGAAGAATCCTGACAGACAGGCCTTGCTAAGTTTCCCGTTTACTTCGATTTCCTCATACTCAACCTAGCATATTCCTTCACGACTGTCCACCCTTCATCAAACCTAATTTTTTATTCACTTGAGGAGAAACCAAGAAAGGTTTATACTTAGGCAACTGACTGAATAAGGCTTTCGATCATTAGATTTGGAGTGTAGGTTTGTGGAGAAAGGTAGCATGTGCAGTTGAGACAGTGAGTTTGAGATGCCTGTGGGATATCCAAGGGGACATTCAAATGATCAGTGGATGTCTGGATCTAGCAGTTTGAAGCTAGGAGAAATTGGGTAGAAGACACAGATTTAGGACTCGTCAGTGTGAAGGAGGTCAAGTTTGAGTGCACATAAAAATCACCCAAGGCAAGGGTAGAGAGGGGGAAAAACGCCAGTACTGTCAGAGAACAATCTGAGAGTCAATAAAAGTCTGTTTACAGGCCATCCATGATCCAGGGGAACTCCCTTTTTGTCACAAAATAGCGGTTCGTGCATAAAAACGTGGAAACACGCAGGCAATCTAGTGCAGTGAAATGAGCAGCGGTGCAAGGATCCTGAGGCCTAGATTCCAGAGTCGCTTGATCACTTCCTGACAGTGAGAGCCTGGGTAAGTCACTTGGCCTCTACTCTGGTTCCCTGTCAAGTGAGAACACACCACCTGCTCTGATTAACTCTGCTGGCTGTAAAAAATCACATCTGATGAGGTTGTGAATGCGCATTACTCATTAGTAAGATGAGGATACAACACCTGCTCTGATTAAGTCATTTGGCTAAAAAGATCACATCTGAAAGAACTGTGAATGCACTTTGTAGATTTTTCTGGATTTAAGTTGTCATGACAATGGGCAATATATGAGCCAACAATGCATATTCCTTCTAAGTACCCAACAGAATTCGTATTCCTCAATCTCAGTTAAGGTCTAAATTTTATATGTTCAAATTAACATCTCTCCTCTGTAAAGCAGGTTGGCCGGCTGGTTGGTTATTACCGTGGGTTTTTTGGTTGTTTTTTTTTGTTTTTTTATATATATTTTTTTAAGATTTTATTTATTTAATTGACAGAGAGAGAGAGAGAGACAGCGAGAGAGGGAACACAAGCAGGGGGAGTGGGAGAGGGAGAAGCAGGCTTCCCGCCGAGCAGGGAGCCCGTGTTTTGTTTTTTTATTTTTTTTTTAGATTTTATTTATTTATTTAACAGAGAGAGAGAGAGACAGCGAGAGAGGGAACACAAGCAGGGGGAGTGGGAGAGGGAGAAGCAGGCTTCCCGCCGAGCAGGGAGCCCGATGCGGGGCTCGATCCCAGGACCCTGGGATCATGACCTGAGCCGAAGGCAGACGCTTAACGACTGAGCCACCCAGGCGCCCCATCCCGTGTTTTGTTTTTTTAAAAGAACTCCCAAATTCTAATTGTACTGGGCCCTCCTCACCTGTAAGGTGGGGATTTTCTCACGAGACTGAACCCCTCACGGGTAGGCGCTGTCTATGCCTCTCTAGCAAACACAACCTAGTAAAGCACCTGGAATGAATGAACCCACCAATCCACCAATCGATCAAAAACGATTCTCCCCGTTTTGCAAATGAGCCGAAGCCCAAAGGGGAAAATGAGTAAGGGTCACACAAGGCAGCCACAGCTCTGGGCCCAGGACCCAGGCCAGCTGACTCGCAGAGTGACACCCGGACCCCGCCACCCCGGGGGCCCCGGCTCCCACCCTCCCGACGCCCGGCCCCCGCAGCCCCCGAGGGCCCCCCACCCCGGCCCGGGCGGGCTCCCGCGCTCCAGCCCGCGCCCCGGAACCCTCCGCCCAGCCCCCTCCCAACGGCCCGCGCGCCGCTCCGCGCCGCGGCCCCGCGCCACTCACCCGGGCCGCTCCCGCTCACCGCCCTGCCTTCCTGTGTGCTCCCTCAAGCTTCCCCCGCGCTTGTAAGGGAAACCGCGCCGCCGCCCTCGGGTTCCGCTGCGCCTTCCGACGCGCGGGGGCCGCCGCCTGGGGGCCGCCTGCGTGGCTCCTTCGCTCCTTGGCTCCTCCGTGCGTCCCTTCACCATCCGCTTGTCGCTACATGGCATTTGAGGGGAAGCCTACCAAGGCAGACGCTGTTTTGGGACCTGGCACTGAATCGGAAAAATAAACGAACGGGCAAATTCAGATCCTAAGTACGAAAGAAAGAAAGAAAGAACGAACCGCAGGATATGAAGGGAGCGAGTGCGAGAGCACTCGTCTACATCGGGCGGTCGAAGGCGGCCTTTCCGAGCAAGGGGCAACTGATGTGATGGGAAGGCACTGAGGGGATTCAGGCCGGGGGATGATGGGATCCGGTTCCGTGGCCGCGGTGTAGTGAGTAAATTCCAGAGAGCAAGAGAGCTACAGGGAAGCCAGGGCCCATGCTGACCACCGGGCAGCAGTTCTAATTCCGTCCTCCTCCCCCCAGGGCCTCTCCCCTCCCCCACCCCACATAGTTTGGGGACTACCCCAGTCAATCCAGGTTTCTTTCCTACCTTCTTCCTTCCGTCATTCCAGCAACCAGCTTTGCTGAGTGTGGAGTATGTGCCCGGCGCTGGGGATTGCTCGTGTACCGCACCTCTCATGGTTCCTGCCTCCGTACACCTTGCATTCTAGATTCCCCGTTTGCTACATACAGACGTGAGTCCTTCCTGTCTTGCGCTACATGTACGTTTTAGGAAACGAGGACATCCAGAAAGGTTATGGCGCAGTAAAGCATACTCTGCCAGCTTCTAATCCTCACTGGGCCGCACTAGATCATGTGAACTTGCTGGCCCTCTCTCCCGAGGCTGTCTGTAATTACAATTAGGGGAGTGAGAAGATCATCATAAAACACATCTTCTAGCTGTAAAATGTTGTAACATTGAAGGTATGGGAGACAGTTATTTCCACTTCTCTTTTCCCAACTATTTAGCACATTCGCGTTTGAAAATGAGTTGCTGAACTGCCTCCCTGTAAGGCTAGAAAAATCTGGGACTACAGGCAGGATGGTCCAATGGGCAGACTAAGCTTTAGGGCTTCAGCAAAACAGCGGTTTCCAAAAATGAGAAAAGTTCTGCTTGGATGAACGTACCATGATTTTCCAATCAGAAAATCTAGAAAGGAGTTTTTTTCTTAAAACTTAGGAGAGGAAAACTTGATTTTGAGTTGGAGCCATGGACTGTTGGAAAGATCAGGCATCACAAGGCAGATGCCCAGAAAGCCTGTGAAGAAGGGCAGCAGGTCTCTACTGCCTGGGAGAAAACCACACCCCTGGAGAGAGGCAGCCCCTCCATGGAGGGCAAACACAGACATGCATAGCATCACAGGCCTCATTTAGGACCATCCCTAACTGAAAAGTGCTCCTGGGGGCACTGGGGAATATTTGTTAGTTTACATTCTTTCTTTAATATGAAGTCTTCGATTCACTGTGGCCAGTACGGTGGTGAAAGGGGATGGTGATGTCAGCCTGTTGTGTTCCCAGCAGAGAAATCTGGAAACAACTCCCAGGTTTCTGCATGGATTATGAAACTAGAAAAGATGAGACATCTCCATGGAATAAAAACCTCAGAATTACATATGCAAAAGAGGAGTGGAGCAGTGGGGGGGGGAGGGGGCATGGCAGGTCTCTGAAAGAGACCTTGTGTTCTCTCCTTAAATTACATGCTTGTACAGATAGAAACAGGGGGGCCTATGACTCACACATGTCACCTACAAATGGGAAATATCTGCATCAAAATAGGACTAAGTCATAAATTAGTCATAAATTCATCTTCCAGGAGTTAACTGTACCCATTACAAGACACGTATTTACTGACATTTTAATGCATTGTCGTAGTATCCCATTTAGTTTTGAAGTTATATAACTCATGCTATTAATATTTTCCCTGTAGTAAGGCTACCGTTGGCCCTTTGGTTAAGCTAATGATTGTCCCCTCGAATCGTTCCCAGAGGGACCCTGTCCCCTCACTCCCATTCTATGAGGGATTATAGTGAAAGCCGCATCTTAAGCATGTAGCTTGTAAATGTGTAAGGACAGGACACAAATGATGCTCAAACATGGAAACTTCTCAAACGCTCTTTTCAGACATTAGTACCAGCATCGAGTGTTGTCCATGGAGATGTACCACCTGTTGTCCCACCTGCTGGGAGCAGTCCCCTCCAGGGACAGCCTCCAATGCAGTGAGTCATCTTCACCAATGTCACACCCTTCTGGAGGTGGCCCACATCCAGGGACTGATCTAGGAGGGAGTTCAAAAGCTCGGTCATTTGGCTCAAAGTAAAACATCTCTGAGAGCCCCAGAGATCCTCATGGGGTCAGCGGAGCCTGTCGGATACAACCTAGCTCTGCTTTTCCCTCTGCCCAGGCTTGTATCCTCTCCTTCACCAAAAGTGTTGGTGCTGAACACCAAACACTGTAGTAGAGAGAATAATAACCCCCTAAAGATGTCCTTAACCCCTGGAATCTATTACTTTGCAGGGGTGATTAAGTTAAGGCTCTTGAGATGGGAAGATTATCCTGGATTATCCAGGTGGGTCCAGTGTAATCACAAAGGTCCTTTTAAGAAGGAGACCAGAAATCAGAGAGGCGGGCAGTAAATGTGAAAATGGTAAATAATTTATAGGTTATGGGTAATATTTGGGAAATCTGGGTGAAGAGTATACTGCCAGGAGGGGGTTACATCAGTTTACGATACGCATAGTAATCCCTCCTCCAGTGCCAGGGATTGGATTAAAAATGGAACATGTAGCTCTGTTTAGATAAAGGGTCTTAAGGACAAGCCTGCTGAGAGATCTCAGGAAAGGTTTCAAGAAAGGCGATGAGCCTTACAAACATTATGGTCGTTATGCTTGGTGAAATAAGCCAGTCACAAAAGACCACATACTATGTGATTCCATTTCCACGAAACATTCGGAATTAGCAAATACGTAGAGATGGAGAGTGGAGTAGAGGTTGCCCAGGGCTGGGGGCGGGGGTGGTTATGGAGAAATGGAAAATGATTGCTAATGGATATGAGATTGCCTTTTGGGATGAAATGTGTTGGTTGGGGTGACAGCTGCAGGACTCGAGGAACACAATAAGGGGACAATTGCATGGTATGGGAACTATATCGCAATACAGCTGCAATGAGAATGAAAGCGATGGTCTCACTTTCTCCCTCAGGTAAGACCGTACGTGTACATAATACCCCAAATTGCTGAGGTGGAGAAGCTGAAGGGATTCCATCTTAGAAAGGCTCCGTCTTGGGCGTCTAGGTGGCTCAGTCGTTAAGCATCTGCCTTCGGCTCAGGTCATGATCCTAGAGTCCTGGGATCTAGCCCCTCATCGGGCTCCCTGCTCAGTGGGGAGCCTGCTTCTCCCTCTCCCACTCCTCCTACTTGTATTCCCTCTCTCTCTATCAAATAAATAAATAAAAATCTAAAAAAGAAAAGAAAGACTCCATCTCTGCTGTTTTTCTGCTAAGCCCCATTTACTCATGTTCTATATTTGCTTCTGAATAAGTCAAAGAAGCTGTTTCCACTTCAAGGAGGGAACAAGAAAGTTAACCATTTCTAGTTCTGCCCTAGGCCTCCAAACACCCGATAACACCAAAGAAGAGCGAGATCCTGACCACGTTCCAGGACATTAGCTTCAGACAAACCTCTGCTGATGCTGGCATCAATACCCCTACCTTTGGTAATTTATAACACCTATTATTCACCTGTCACCTGCCTTTGATCAGACCCTACCCTGGATTCTTAAAGGAACATGTACCCTAGACCCCTTTGCAATATAAACCCCGAATCCCAAGCGATGACGAGACTCATTCTCCTTTGCTTTCTGAGTCTCCCCGTCACTCCGTCTGCTATTCTTTACCAGTCACTCACACTATTCAATAAACTCAGTTTTCACTTTTTCCAGCTTGCGTTTGATTTCTATCCTGCATGAAGCCAAGGACCATCTTGGCTGGTCCTACAGGACCTTCCTCTGGGTGCTCAGAGCCAGCCTGCCTGCATCACTGCCACAACCCGAGTTCAGCCATGAAGGGAACCAGTTTGGGCCGATGCCAACTCACAGAGGATGGGAGAGAAAAGACAGAAAGAACCTGGGTCCTCGATGACATCATTGAGCCACATGGTTGTACTATGCCTGGAGCTTGCTCAAACTCTGGACATCCTATTACAGGAAATAACACATTCCCTTATTGTGTAAGCGAGTTAAGAGTCAGGGTTTTCTGTTTCTTGAAGCCAAGAGCACTGAACTGATAAACTGCAAGCCACAGGCTATTGGTGGGTAGAAGACATAGTAAAGACAGTATTTTTAAAAGATGTTAAGTTTTTATGAGGAATACAGGTGAAAGTAAATGGCAGATACTACTGATAACAATGGTATGTCTAACCTTTTATTGATCCTAAAATCATTCTCCAGCCATTCCCCTGGATCTGTGCCGTGCTTGTTGTCGATAGATTTACTAACAAGAAAAGAGTTAAAGGTTCAGAAAAACTGATATAATGCTCATCCCTACGAATAGCCTTATACGTAGCATCTCAGATGAAATCTGCCTGTGGGAATAGGTGCTCCCCAGTCAGAACTTCTATCAGAGAAAATTATGTATGAATTCTTTTAACATTCATTTTTGGTTTGTTTACTTATTTTATGCATACAGACTCCTCTTCAGACTACTTTGTTTCCCCTAAGAAAAGGTACAAAATGGTGTTCTTGTGGTATTTATACTTAAAATCTCTTCCTTGTTGTGACCTTTACTATCCACTGCATTTACTACAACCAGATTGGAGACATGTAAATGAGGCCTTTTAAGAAACCAGCAGGTTCCTAGGAGAGAGAATATCTTCCACAATGTAACACAAGATTTTATAAGACCCTCTGTAATGCCCATTCTCGCCCGTGATCTATATGGGCCCTGCCTTTTTCTGAATGTGACTTCTCTTATTAACGTATCTCCTTGTCATCCTTTGCCACCTACCCCTCCTCATGACATCTGGCCTTGGCTGGCACTTTCTAGCTGCCTGTTTAATTTAATATAGCAGTGAAAAGCAACAAAGGTGTGGTCCCCACTAATTGCATCAAACAAGGTCTCCAATTTTGTTCTGCAAAACCCAGTCTCCCAAAGTAACTCAATGCTAAGTATTCTGGAACAAGAAGGGGGTAATTCTATCTATAATGAATCTTGAGTCAATTTTTTTAAGACTTTACGTTTTAGAGCAGTTTTAAGTTTAAATTGGGAGGAAAGCAGAGAGATTTTCCATCTATGCTTCTGCCCCTACACTTGCCCAGCCTCCTAAAATATCAACAGTTCTCACCAGAGTAGTACATTTGTTACAATTGCTGAACTTACACTGACACATCATAATCACCCGAAGTCACAGTTTACCCTACAGTTCACTCTTGGTGCTGTACATCTTATGAGTTTAAAGAAAGTATAATGACATATTTCCATCATTTTAATATTGTACAGAGTAATTCCACTGCCCTAAAAATCCTCTGTGTTCTGCCCCTTTACCTCTCCCCACTCCCACCCTGGCAACCACTGATTGTTTTGTATTCATAGTTTTACGTTTTCCAGAATGTCATCTAATTGGAGTCATACATTATGTAGGCTTTTCAAATAGGCTTTTTTCACCTTGTAATATGCATTTAAAGTTCCTCCATGTCTTTTCATGGCTTGATAGCTCCTTTCTTTTTAGCACCAAATAATACTCCATTGTCTGGATGTACCACAGTTTATTTATCTGTTCACTTACTAAAGGACATCTTGTTTGCTTCCAAGTTTTGTGCAATTATGAGTAAATCTGCTATAAACATATGTGTGCAGGATTTTGTGTGGACATAAGTCTTCAACTTCTTTGAGTCAATACCAAGAAGCATGATTGCTGGCTCATACGGTAAGAATAGGTTTAGTTTCGTAAGAAACCACCAAACTGTCTTCCAGAGTGGACGTACCAGTTTGCATTCCTACCAGCAATATATGAGAGTTCCCGTTGCTCCACATTTGGTGGTGTCCAGTGTTCCAGAATTGGGCCATTTTAATATATGTGTAGTGGTATCTCGTTGTTTTAATTTGCGTTTCCCTGATGACATGTGATGTGGAGCATCTTTCATATGCTTGTTTGCTGTCTGTGTATTTTTTGGTGAGGTTTCTGTAAAGGTGTTTAGCCTATTTTTAAAATCAGATTGTTTTCTTCTTGTTGAGTTTTAAGAGCTCGTTGATTATTTTGAATAGTCATCCATTACCAGATGTGCCTTTTGCAAATGTCTTCTCCCAGGTTTTGGCTTGCCTTCTAATTCTCTTAATACTGCCTCTTGCACAAAATAATTTTTTCATTTTAATAAAGACCAGCTTATCAACTTTTTTCTTTCAGGGTTCATGTTTAGTGTTGTATCTGAAGAGGCATCACCATACCCACGATCATCTAGGTGTTCTCCTGTGTTACCATTAGGAGTTTTATAGTTTTTTATTTTATGTTTAGGTCTACGATCCATTTTGTTTTTTGGGTTGTTTTGTTTTGTTTTTTTTTTTAGGATTTTATATATTTATTTGATACAGAGAGAGAGCCAGAGAGACAAGTGGGGGAAACAGCAGAGGGAGAGGGAGAAGCAGACTCCCCACTGAGCAAGGAGCCTAACGCGGGGCTCGATCCCAGGACCCTGAGATCATGACCTGAGCCAAAGGCAGACGCCCAACTGACTGAGCCACCCAGGTGTCCCCTATGATCCATTTTGAAGCAACCTCTGTGAAGAGTATAAGGTCTGTGTCAAGATTTTTTTTTTTTTGCACGTGGATGTCCAGTTGTTCCAGCCCCATTTGTTGAAGAGACAATTGTTCTTCACTGTACTGTCTTTGCTCCTTTTCAAAGATCAGTTCATTATATTTATGTGGCTCTATTTCTGGGCTATTTTGTTCCATTGATCTGTCTATTTTTTCCCCAATACCACAGTGTCTTGATTACTGTAGCTTTATAGTAAGTCTTGAGGTGGGGTAGCATCTGTCCTCCAACTCTGTTCTTTTCCCTCAATATTTTGTTAGCTATTTGGGGGTCTCTGCCTCTCTGTTTAAACTTTAGAATCAGTTTGTCAATATCCATAAGCTAACTTGCTGGGATTTTGATTGGGATCATAATGAATCTATGGATAAAATTGGGAGGAACCAACATCTTGACAATATTGAGTCTTTCTATCCATGAACATGGAACATTTCTCCATTTATTTAATTCTTCTTTTATTTCATTCATCAGAGAGGCAAAATATAAAATAGAGTTAACAGGCATGCAAGAGACCATGAGAAGATCCCATAACCATCTAGTGGTATCTCCAGAAGGAGAGAATAGAGAATAGGAAGAAGCAGTATTCAAAAATACTGGCAGATATAGCAGACAGAAACTGTACAACACTAAAGGCAAAATCCTAAAAGAACCCAAAGGAAGAGGAAGGCAAAGGAAATTAAATGAAAATGTATAAACATGGGTGAAGGTTGCATCCTTGTTCTGCCACTAGTCTCTAACCTGTAGCAGTGATTATAATCTGCCCCTCCGCTACCCATTCCACACTTCCTCACCTTAAGCCAAGCTTCTGCTGGTTAAAATTTGAGGAGGGAAATCAAATCTTCATTCCTGGGGGACTGAGTTCAAGGTCCTGCCTGGATAGAGATGCAGTATTCCCTTATTAACATTTGCCCTTAGACCTGGCAATATAAAGAAGTGTTCAGGGATTTCATGGATTGGATTAGATTTCATGCATATAACTACCTGCTCTCATTGTATAGCGACAACTTTGCTTGCCCTTGAAAATTGGGCAAAAGTCTTTCACCAGGAAAGACAGATCATTTGCTTAAGGCCCCTGATGACACTTTTCCATCTCCACTTTATGCAGGCTTGGCTACAAGCTGAGTCACTGGGACTCAGCCAGCTCAACAAAGAATTCAAGATCTGGCATTGGGTGTAGACTCTGCTAGCTGAGCTCCAAATCCTAGTTATTTCCCTAGTAAAGATGCTCCCTTTGTCACATAGTAGACCAGATGTTCCTGTCCCTCTCCCAATTTCCCTAGAAATATGGAAAGTAGGAGGGACAGGATTTCACTACTGGAGGACTTCCCATGGTATGCCCAGCTGTGCCTAATCTAAGCACATCAGTACAGAATAATGAGAGTTTGTGGGATCATATAACACACACTCTTTTCCTTCTCCTTCTCTTCCCTTATTCTTCTTTTGCTGCTGCTGTAAGTTTTTCTCCATAGACCTTCCTTTACACCTTCAATAGTATTTGCATGAGGCAGTGTGTGTTTGCCCATGTGTGCACATGCTCATCCATGCCCCTTGCATATTGCTATCTTAACCTGGGTTCTACAAAAGCAGAGGCTGAGGCTGAGAGCTAATGCGTTGTTACTTTTTAAGACATGACTCCCAGGGAGGAGGAAGATGAGGAGGAACAGGGAAGTGTTCTGGCCACTTTAAGTGGACCTATTGCTTCATCCAATGGGACTGTCTTCCAAAAGCTGGCCACTTTAAGTGGACCTATTGCTTCATCCAATGGGACTATCTTCCAAAAATCCACATCAACTAAGTCTCAGAGCCATCCTGTGAAGGAGAAGTAGGGGAAGGATCTATCCCCTGGCTCTTGCCTTCCACGGTCAGGCTGTTAACTTCCCGCAGGGTATGGGAATGTGTAGGCATGGGTGCTGAGCAGGCTCTCACAATAATATCAACAAGGAAACCAGGGATACCTCTATCCCTCAAGAGCCTGAGGCCCACACTCAAGATGGGTGCAGTCTGGCTGTGCCTCTCCAAAGTCAGTCAGAGCACATGCAAAGCTGGTTGCCACAGTGGAACAAGAGAGAGGTGGGGTCATTAAACATGAACTGATGGGTAAGATGTGTCAGATACACTGGCTTAAAGCATAATCCTGATGGTTGCCTGTTTACCCAGTGACCTCATGAGATATAATACCCAGTTGGTAGTCTAAGCTTCAAATCCAGTAAAAATATTATCCTCTTGGTACCACCATTTCTATTTTGGATATTAAGTTTTTTATACAATGGGAACACGGAAGTAAACATTTTAGAAGGAGGTCACTGGGTATTTGTGAGATGTGCTACTCCAAATTCTACTACTTGATTCCCTGACTCATGTGTTCTGGCTAAAGGAAGAATAGCATCATATATTGTGCTGGTTCAAAGAATATTCTCAATCTTGCAGGTAGCACTCCTTATTGAAAGTGCTTACTTAACCAGCTAGAGGCACAAGTGAATTTCAATAGACCATTCCACGATTCTCTAAGACCAGCTGCTTCTGGGTGTTGGGTACATGATAAGACCAGTGATTCTTATGGGCTATAACCCATTATCTAACTTGGATTCTTCGGGTAGAAGCAATGTTGTGCAAGACACCAAGACCATTTTTAAGGCCTCTGATATGTCCCCAGACAGTGGTTCTGGCAAGGCATGACAGGCAAGGGAAAATAAAAGCAAATCTGTGGATCCTTCACGGGGTCTTGCTCTGAGCTCCACTCAACATCCTAATCGGCCCCTAGGCCCTGGGGGCACTAGATCTGCTAGGTCTTAATGGCTGAAGGACCCAGTTGATGGTACCAGCGCAGCAAAGGAGGTTTCTCATGCTCTGAACCCACTCAAACCTGAGAGCTTTTCATTCACCCGTGAAGTGGGCCATTGCAGCACACACAAATCTCGTATTTGTTGCCTCAAAAATATGAGCCTTCTTGTGGTGGAGGCCCCAGCACCCTTCCTTCACTGTGATAGCATTAATGGAGTATACCAGCCAATACCATGTCTTTGGATTAGAGTAGCAGGGAAAGTCTCTTATCCTCAGTGGTGGCATAGCATAGTTCTAGGTGACCATAGATCACAGTATTTTTTAAATCCTTTTTAATTAATGTGTGATATTGCAACATTTGGATACATCACTGTTTAACATCCCTTCATGGTTAAAAGATAGGGCTTTAAAAAAGGTTTTAACTAAAAAACAAATGAAGATCTTTGAAGTCATTTATGATGGCATTCCTAGGGCTAATTTTTACAACTGGAATCAGAGGAAATATATTGGAGGTTCCAGATGCATATTCCCAGACTGTTTTATTAAAAACTTATAACTGGGATGCCTGGATGGCTCAGTCATTTAAGTGTCCGACTCTTGATTGCGACTTAGGGTTGTGAGATCAACCCTTCTCAGGGTTGTGAGATCAAGCCCTGCATCAGCTCCATGCTCAGCTGGGAGTCTGCTTGAAATTCTCTTCCTCTCCCTCTCCCTCTCCCTGGTCCCCACTCGTTCTCTCTCTCTCTCTCTAAAATAAATAAATAAATAAAATCTTTAAAATAAAATAAAAACATAACCAATTTATATTCCCATTATCTGTTTGGGATAGCACCTTCACCATGATTAATGTTTTCCCCCAATTTCTACTTATTTAATTGTTGGGAAAATGGCATTTCATATTTTTTCAAACATTTCTTTGATTATGAGTAAAAAATGCTTTTTAAGCCATCAGGCCATTTTTATTTTCTCTTCCATAAAATATTTGCTATGTGTTTTACTTATATTTTTATATTTTCCCAACATGTCTTCTATGCTTATTTTTATTTTTAAAATTCTCTGACTTTATTTAATGATCAAAATATCACATTTTAGAAAGATACTATAGTAACTGGATTCTACTGAAATTTTAATGCTTTTCTCATCAATTTGATACATGCTCTTTATAGATTTTGGATGGTAATCCTTTGATTTGTTTGTTGCAAACATTTTCCTGGTTTATTTGCCTTTGTGCTTGGTTTATGATACCTTTGACGTGAAAAACAAAACAAAAACTTTGAACTTTATGTGGATGAATCTTAGTCCTAGAGAGCCCTCTAATGATTAGAAATTCACATACATATTCATTTTCTATGGTTTCATTTTCTTATAAAATAAAAAAATTCACCCATAACTATGTTTCTGTATCAAAATGTACCAAAATCTTTCCAACTTCAAGGTCTCCACTGCAGCCCCTCATCACCTTGTTCCCACTCATTCTCCTCCCCCAAGCCTAATGGTTACTTCATCCAACAGACCTCCCCTGCATCATCTGTCTAAATCAGGTTCCTCCTGCTACACTCACCCATAGCTCCTGTGTCCTTTATGGAATTCATAATAATCTGCAATTATATATTTAGTTATGTGGTTATTTAATGCCTGACCCTTCTTCCCACCACAGTGTTCTAAATTCTGTAAGGCAGTGACAACGTTCTTCTTTTGGCAGAAAATACATATTAAGGATTGAACGAACCATGAACTTCCTCCATTCTCTGCCCTCCCGCATACTAAATTACAGGCATATTTACTCAAACAATACCACACACCACCCTCCTCCACCATAAGCTCTGGGAGAGGATGTTCCCTCTTCCCATCCAAGGCTCTTGCACCCACCTACGCTTTGCACAGCACCCCTTCTTCCTCTTTGAGAAACGTGCCTCATCAGTAATCTTCTCTCTGCAGTATTTTCTCCCTCCATCTCCACTGTCCTTCCCTCTTAGCATATACACCTACTCAAAACCCATCCACTTCAACATAGAAATATACCAAAACCTACCCCTTCTGATCTTCCAATTCCCTGCTACATATAATTTACCAATGACAAAATGCACCCATTTTAACTGTACAGATTGGTGACTTTTGATGACTGTACATATTCCTGTAATGGCCATGATGGAGATATAGAACATTTCCATCACCGCCCCAGTGTCTTCTCACCCTTCCTAGCCAACTTTCTCATGCCCCTAATCTGCCCCAGCAGCAAGCAACCATGACTCTGCTTTCTGCCAGGGTAAATGACATCTCTCTCTTTTAGAGTTTCATATAAGTGGAATTACCCAGTAGTCACCTTCTGTCCCTGGTTTCTTTCTCTCAACATAGTGTCTTTAAGATTCATCCACGTTGTTGTGTGTATGAACAGTTTATTCCCTTCCTGCTGGTGGTAGCCTACTCTTGGGGTCTATTGCAATTTGTTTATCCACTCACCCATTGACAGATGTTTGGGTCATTTTAAAGTTTGGGCTATTATGAATAAAGGTGCATTTAACATTTGTATACAAGTCTTTGTGTAGACTATTGTTTATGTTTTCGTTTCTCAAGGGTAAATGCATAGAAATGGAATAGTTGAGTTGTATGATAAGAATATATTTAATTTTTTAAGAAATTACCAAACTATTTTCCAAAGTGGTTGTACCATCTCACATTCCCACCAGCAGTGTATGAGAGGTCAAGTGGCCCCATATCCTCACCAACATTTGGCATGTCAGTTTTTAAATTGTAGATATCCTACTGGATCGAATTGTCTATTATGTATCTTTTCCGGTGAAGCATCTATTTAAATATTTTGCTCATTTTGAAAAAATAGGTGAAAAAATTAGGTGAATTTTAAGAGTTCTTTACATATTTTAGTGACAACTTCATTTTCAGGTATGTTTTGCAAATATTTTCTCCCAGTCTATGTTTTGCCTTTTCATTTTCATAACTGTCTTTTGAAGAGCAAAAGATTTAGATTTTGGTCAAGTACAATTTATTGATTTTTTTTTCTTTTATGGTTCATTTTTATGTGGCCTATTTAAGAAATTTATTAAGATCTTTAACCCAAGATCATTAAGATTTTATACGTTTCCTTTTAGAAGTTCTATAGTTTCCACTTTTATATTTAAGTCTTTGATCTATTTTAGGTTAATTTTTGTGAGTGGTATGTTGTAAGGGGTGAGGTTTCTTTTTTCCATATGATTATCCAGTTGTTCCAGCATTATTTTCCAAGATCCTATCCTTCCTCCCACTGAAATACATTTGCAAATCATTTGACCATGGATACATAGATCTATTTATGGACTCTTTATTTTGTTCTGTTGGTCTATGTGTCTATCCTTATGCAATACTATCTTGATTAATAAGGCTTTGAAGGAAGTCTTGAAATTAAGTAGTGTAAATCTTACAATTTTGTACTTCTTTTTCAAAATACTTTGGCTATTCTAGGTTCTTTGAATTTCTATATGGAGTTTAAAGTCATCTTGTCAATTTCTATATAAAAAAAGGCTACTGTGATTTTGATGGCAAGGAAACAACCTTTTTACAATATTGAATATTTCAATCCATGAACATGGTATTTCTCTCCATTTATTTAGGTGTCTTTAATTTATCTCAGTAATGTTTCTTAAGCTTTAAGTATACATGTCATGCACATATTTTGTTCAATATATCCTATGTTTTTCATGTTTTTAGTATTACTGTAAATGGTACTATTTAAATTTCAATATCTAATGGTGTGTTTCTAGAATGTAGAAATGCAATTTAGATCCTGTAACTTTACTAAACTCCTTTATTAATTATGGTGTTTTTTCTTGGTAGATGCCTAAGGATTTTCTATGTATACAATCATGTCAGCTGTGAATAATGGCAGTGTTACTTCCTTTTTATCTGAATGCATTTTATTTTTTCTTTTTTATTTTACTACTTAATTAATAAGGTAATATGAAATAGGATTGATAAGCATGGGCATTCTTGTCTGATATTTGATCTAAGGAGAAAAGCATTCAGAATTTCACCATTAAGAATGATCATAGGGGGCGCCTGGGTGGCTCAGTTGGTTAAGTGACTGCCTTCGGCTCAGGTCATGATCCTGGAGTCCCGGGATCGAGTCCCGCATCGGGCTCCCTGCTCAGCAGGGAGTCTGCTTCTCCCTCTGGCCCTCCCACTCTCATGTGCTCTCTCTCATTCTCTCTCTCTCAAATAAATAAATAAAATCTTAAAAAAAAAAAAAAAGAATGATCATAGGGTCGCCTGGCTGGCTCAGTTAGTAGAGCATGTGACTCTTGATCTTGGGGCCATTAGGTTTGAGCCCCATGTTGTGGATAAACCTTACTTAAAAAAAAAAAAAGGAAAAATAAAAAGAATGATCATACCTAAAGTTGATCATAGATGCCCTTCATCAGTTTAAAAGCATTCCCTGCATTTCCTAGTTTTATGAGAGTTTTTATCATGAATAGTTGTTGCATTTCTTTCAAATGCTTTTTCTGCATCTATTTATCTGTGCCTCCTGTCCTAGATTTGGGACTGGGATGAGAGTCCCAGTCTGGGCAGCACTGAATCCACTGGCAGACACTGAATGACATGGGAAAATAGAATAGGCAGGTTTGGGGTTAGAGAGACAGACAATCTTTGATACCTTTTTCCTCAGATCTCTCCAAAGCTAATTGAAATTTTCCAGTTAGAGATTTATTTATTCCAATTGCAAATACTCCTGAAGCACTAAGGACTGATAATATAATCAATGTGAATTTGATCAGATTTCTCCCCCTAACATTAAACTGATAAAATGCTGAGGAAATGAGAGTGGGTGTCAGAGGTCACTTTGAAGCCCAGTGCGTGTGGAGGTGGGCAGGTTAAGAGAGACCAACAGAGGTACAAGACAAGGTGGGAGATGTCACAGATGCCACAGAAAGGAGCAGAAATGATACCACAGCATAGATAATTTTACATCTTCATGGAGAACCATGGAGATCATCACCATGCCACGAACTCCTGCTTTCCTACATTCTTCCTTGAACAAAGAAGGTCACAAACAAGAATTTAAAAATAAAATTATGCCTTGGGTCACCTGGGTGGCTCAGCCGTTAGGCGTCTGCCTTCGGCTCAGGTCATGATCCCAGAGTCCTGGGATCGAGCCCCACATTGGGCTCCCTGCTCTGCGGGAAGCCTCCTTCTCCCTCTCCCACTCCCTCTGCTTGTGTTCCCTCTCTCGCTGTGTCTCTTTCTGTCAAATAATAAAATAAAATCTTAAAAAATAAAATTAAATTAAATTAAATTAAATTATGCCTTAAGCTATTTTTGGCAAATAAACCCAGAACCTGCCTTGAAAGACTGAATCCTCCTTCGGTTGGCAACTACCTCTCAAGTCCATATCTCCCCAGACTCTCCAGCCTGCACTGCTCACGGTGTGTTTATAGAGCACTATTTCAGAAGGAAGTCAATAGTTACACACACATGGGTGCCTGGGTGGCTCAGTTGGTTAAGCGACTGCCTTTGGCTCAGGTCATGATCCTGGAGTCCCTGGATCGAGTCCTGCATCGGGCTCCCTGCTCGGCAGGGAGTCTGCTTCTCCCTCTGACCCTCCCCCCTCTCATGTGCTCGCTCTCTCTCATTCTCTCTCTCTCAAATAAATAAAATCTTTAAAAAAAATAGTTACACACACGTACCAAACAACAACAACAAAACAATGATGCCATGAGCTTGGGAATCACGAGGCTAACCATGTGTCTATATTAGAATTCAATAGAACCTCTGACATACAAATGAGCATGCAAATTTCCCAAGGGTGATATAAGAGATAGTGTTTTATGTGTTGTTTAAGCTGGGAATAAAACTTCACTTCTTGGTTTCAATTCTGGTAGAGTCAAGTGGTTTGGTAGAAATACTACTAGCCTTCAAGACAGGAAACTCAGGTTCAATGTCCAGCTCCTCTGTCTAGTTGTTATGCCAATGTGGGTGCTTATTTAAAATGTCTGAATCTCTGTCTCATTGTTAATATAATGTTCTAACTTACCTATAGGGCTAGTCATGAAGATAAAATGGGTTATTGAAGGTGCTATCCCCGACTCAGTATCTAATGCCAAATACATGTGTGTTCTTTCAATTCCAAACCATATGCTCTTAAAGAAAATGCAGATTTAAAAATCCATTGTGAATTGCATTAATAAGATTTTAAATGTTACATGTAGCAATGAACCTAAAATTTTATAACCGATAAAAGGGATATGGATTGACATTATATATAAGATATTTAATGTATATAACAGATGTAAAAATGCCATCTACATTATAAGAAATGTCAGGAATTCTAGCTCCTGCATGAGGGACAGAGTAACCCAAGCCTTTAGGAGAACAGGTTGTGAGTATAAAACAGAATAAAGACTGACCCGTTTGTAGGAGAATATCAGAGCAATTGTAGCAAAACAGGAAAATATCAAAAGCAAGAGGGCACTTTGAAGCAGCATAGGAAAAGAAAAAGGACACTCCACCCAATCATGGTCCTTGCCTCATTTACTGGACATTTGACCTTGGACATTTAACGAAGCCTTTCTGCTTTAATTGTGAAATGGCAATGACGGGGGCTGGATCCGATTCTCTTTTCCACCTCTCAGTTCTGCATTTCCTTTGCACAGCTTTAACCTTTGATCTTGGCCTCATTGTCCAAAAACTGCTCCGTCTCCAAAACTGCAGAATGATAAGCATGGATACAAAATCCTGCTACTAATTGTGTATGTAATTGCTGAGATTAAGTTCTGTGACTTAAAATTCTCTGACATTAAATCTAAAGCTCTCGATTTATTCCTTATTTCCACATAGTCTCTTATCTTGAACCTTAAGAGGAAGGCTTTAATCCTACCAGCTTTAAAGGAGGGCATGAAGCCCTGTTGGGTGCTTTGGTTGGGCAGTGAGCCCCAAGGGAGCACCACTGGGTGGCGCTGAAGATCCGGCTGTAGAAGGAGACTAGGGATAAACGCGCACAAGTGTTAATTTCCTCTGGGTCTATTGGCTGGTACCAGGCTCCTATTTCCTTTTTTGTCAGGGATCTTGGGGATATCTTGGCTTGAATCTAATGCAAACAGTCCCTCTGCAGTGCTCAGCAGTTGGTAAAGGGGGTCTTGGGCTTGGCAATAGTATCTCCAGGGGTTTATCGCAAAATCATTAATGACCAGATCGTTCTGCCTCCTCCCAGAACCTTCCCTCAGTTCCCAGATCTGGGGCCTCTCCTGTTTCTTCAGCCACTCATTCATTCAAGCATTTATTGCATGCTCTTACATATCAGGCATACAGCCAGGAGTGAGGTAGTTTGAGAGATCCTGGACATGAGCATTTTTTTTTTCTTAGTCTGCCATCAGCACCAAACCCGGGTACCACGCATCAGGGGACTGCTCAGGTCCTGCACTGAGGGGACCAGGTTGCTGGCAGCTGAGCTGTGTTTCCAGGAGGGAGCAGAGGTGGAAATATTGTGGTTCTTGTACTTACAACTGGCCCATAACACCTCCCCCTTTAGCATACACTATCTGCCTGAAGGCCATGTAACTTCTCTGCCCTCCCACCCCCATATCAAGGTGACCTTAGCACCTTCTTTTTCTCTTTAATGGAGCTACTGATATTTATTTTAGTTTAACTCTATTACAATGTAGTCTTTGGTTGTTTTAAATAAAAAGCCTAGGGAAGTGAACATACTCTGTATGAGATGAATGATAGAAATACCTTTGATAGATATACATTTGTCCAAACCCATAGGATATACACCAAAAGTGAACCCTAGTGGAAACTATAGAAGTAGGGTGATTATAATGTATCAATATAGGTTTATCAGTTGTAACAAACAAGCCGTTCCGGTGAGTGGCCTTGATAACGGGGGAGGCTCTGCATGTGTAGGGGCAGGGAGTATACTGGAAATCTCTGTACCTTCCTCTCAATTTTGTTTCAAGCCTAATAAAACTGCTCTAAAAAATAAAAGTCTTTTAAAAAAAAAAAAAGTCTATCAGGAATTCATTCATAATGGAAGAGTAAGTATTCAGCAATAAAAGGAAAAGAGCTATCAAGCTATCGATGAAAAAACATGGAAGAACTTTATATGCATATTACTAAGGGAAACCGGCCAATCTGGAAAGGCTACATACTCTATGATTCCAACCCTATGACATCTGGAAAAGACAAAGCTATGGAGCCGGCAAAAAGATCAGTGGTCATCAGGGGCTGGAGGAGAGGGAGGAAGAGATGCAGAGGGGAATTTTAGGGCAGTAGAACTATTCTGTCTGATAATCTAACAGTGGATACATGTCATAGCACAATTGTCAAAACCCATACAACATACAACCCAAGAATAAACCCTAATGTAAACGATAGACTTTAGTTACTAGTAATACATCAGTATTGACATATCAATTGTAACTAATTGATTCAAAACATTAGCAGTGGGGGAAACTGCAGAGGGAGTCAGGGTATACAGGAACTCCTTGTACTTTCTGAGCAAATTTGCTGTCAGCCTAAAACTGCTCCCAAAAAACCAGTCTGTTAATTTTTTTAAGTCTGTTTGGAAAGACCTCATATTTACATAGTGCTTTGCAGTTTTCAGATCAATCCACTTGTTTCTCACAAGAGCACTGTAAGATGTCAAGGACTGGTATTGTCCCAAGTTTATAGATATGGGCATGAAGGGCAAGGGAATCAAGTGACTTCTCAGGTTCATGCAACTAATTAAACAGCAGGGCAAGGACTTGAACCCATATCTTCTTGTTCCAGATCCAGACTGCTTTTCTCTATGTCCTAAGTACTTGCAGGCAAGGAATTGATATCAGTCCTCGGCACTCTCCAGTGATTATTCTTCTTTCTCCCAATGTTTTGGAGTTCAATTCGATAGAGATATACACTAAATTACAAGATTTCAGTCTACGGCTATTTGACACGATGTAATACAAGGATTTCATATGTAAACCAGCATCTTTAACTTTCTTCCTACCAATTCTTTTCTCCAGTGTCTTTTGAAATCTTGGCTTCCTCTCCACTTTAAGGATAATCCATTAGAACAAGAATGAAAGCAGAGATGCGCTAGAAGAAGCTGGGGGCATTTTTATAGAATATAACACTGAGGATATGGGATTCCTCTCCTTAAAGAGCCACAGCAGCTTGGGATGGGAGGTGAGCCTCTGGGAGGCATCATGGTCCCAGAGCAAATCAGCATCCACGGGCGGACCGCGCAGAGCAAGTTTGTCAACAGCGACACCTTGTGGTACTGAGAGTTAATAGCAGTAAAAGTCAGACGACACCCTCATTTGCTCTCTGGGGTATGGAGACCATACTAACTCCTCTGGAGACCGTGCAAACCTCCAGAATTCCTTGACGTGGTGGAGGAGGGGAGTGAAAATTCCCAAGAGAGGCATCTGCTTTCAGCTAAGTAATCACTTAGACACTTGAGCAATACATTAGAAAAACAAAAGAGGGGACAGAGAGAGAAGGTCGTCATCTACAAAGGAGAGAGGCCTCAGAAGACACCAAAGCTGCCAGCACCTTAATTTCTAACTCCCAGCCTCCAGAACTGTGGGAAGATCATTTCTGTTGTGGAAGCCCCCCAGTCTGTGATTTTTTTTTCTTCAATATTTTATTAGAGACAGTGAGAGAGGGAACACAAGCAGGGGGAGTGGGAGAGGGAGAAGCAGGCTTCCCACTGAGCAGGGAGCCCGATGTGGGGCTCGATCCCAGGACCCCGGGATCATGACCTGAGCCGAAGGCAGACGCTTAACGACTGAGCCACCCAGGCACCCCCAGTCTGTGATATTTCTTATGACAGCCATAACAATCTCGCACAGGCATATCGTGGGCACTCAGCAAAGTGAAGGCAGAAATGAATTATGCAATTAAAAATTCACAACCGTGTAAGTACTAGGAAGGGCACATAAAGGTTGCTGAGAACAAACAGTAACATGACCTGACCTAGTCTGGGACAACTTGGAGGGCTGGTCTGAAGAAGTGATATTTAGGTTGAGGCCGGAGGGACTGGTGGCCATTGGCCAGGCGGAAGGGGTTAGAGGCCAGGAGAAAGCTTTCCACACTCAGAAGGAACCGCATGTGCAAAGGCCCTGAGGCGGTAAGGAGCACAGTGTGGTTTTGGATTTGAAAGGCGGTGCACAGAGAAGAAGAGGGTAGAGTAGTTCTAGAAGAGGCTGGTGAGGCAGGCCAGAGCCTGACCAGGTAGGGCCATTCAGGCCATGTCGAGGAGTTTGAAGTAAGGGCAATCCATTTTAAGTGCAGGAATGACAGGAACATCTTTGTGTGGCAACAAGATTCCCCTGGCTGCTGTGCGGAGGCTGTAAGGGGGGGTGGGGGTGGGGCAAGGATGGATGTGGAGAGACCAGGAGTCCACAGGAGGCAAAGTAGGACACTGTGGCTTGAACTAGGGTGATGAAAGCAGAGGTGAACAGGCAATTCCAAAAGATATTTAGAAAGAGGCACAAAAAGGAAAAAACCAGATCCTTATCCGCAAAAATCTTACTCTTACTGAGCACAGAAAACCATGGGGAAGGTAGGAGTGGTAGTAGGTAAGGACAGGAATAAATAGGAAGAGGAAGTAGAACCTGGTCTAATAAAACCCTGAAAGTGGGTTTTAAAAGGGAATTCTGAGAGATCATCTAAGACTTGGGGGAAGATGAAACTCAGGACTGTCCTGCTAACACACCGCTGGTCTGATTATCTTACAAAAATCCCCTCTGTAACACGGGAGCTGCCACCCATATTGGTTCACCTCTGGAAATAATCATATTTTACATTAATAGTTTTGGCTTTCAGCTCATCCTCATGCACTTTCAGATCTGTGGGGTTTTTTTTTTTTCCTATTTGACAGATTGCACTCTTGGTTGCCTTTTAATTATTGAATTGCTGTTCTTTATCTGCAGCCTCCGACTAGTAACCTTATTACAACAATTGCCCAAGACTCAGAACTGAACAGTGCACAATAAAAATCCACAATAATGAAAATGCTTAAATTAAATAAAAATCTCCTAACAAGTAGCAGAGCACACTGGAACGGATTGTATGAGTCACTGACTGTATGAATGATTAATTTTGGAAGCTATATCAGCTAAAGAAAAGCATATTTTGATCTTAACATTCAATACCCAGGCCTAATACACTCATCACAGAGCCTGTGAGTGAAATAGCCTCATGCAGAGATTATTAGCCTATAAATAACATCCTAATAGTCTGTTGGTATTTATGACTACTGTTTTTAAAAATATTTGCTAGGGACTTTTGTACTTGTTGCCTATTTCTTTGCACTGCCTGATACCCCTACGTGTTCTTAACTCTGTGCGTGCATGCGTGTGTGTGTGTGTGTGTGTGTATTGCAAGCTCACTAAAACTGCCATTCTGTGATAAACAGGCAGAAGCTGCTTCTCTTTCTTTTTTCTTTCTTTTTTTTAAAGATTTTATTTATTTGAAAGAGAGAGTGTGAGCACCAGTAGGGGGACAGAGCCCGAGTAGGGGGACAGAGGCAGAAGGACAAGCAGACTCCCTGCAGAGCGTGGAGCCTGATGCAGGGCTCGAGGATCCTGAGATCATGACCTGAGCCAAAACCAAGAGTCCGATGCTTAATGATGCTTATTTTTATAGAAGAGTACGAAAAGAAAAAAGTCTCATAGAACATTAAAGAGAATCTCAATTTTGTGACTTGAGGATGCAGAATGGTTTTATGAATAGAACTGGAGGGTTATGTTCTAAATTCCATTTCTCCTTTACCACAACAGCAAAAAGGAATCACGTGGCTAGAAAGTTGATGAGGCACTTTACCAAAGAGATCAAATGGCCAATGATTACACTAAAAGTTACTTGACCTCCTTAGTAATCACCTTGAAATAAAATTGCACCTTGAAATAAAAATGAGATACCATGACAGAATGGCTATAGTTAAAAAAAAAACTGATGATATCAGGCCATGATGAAGACTTGGAGCAAGGGGAACACTCCCACATACCTGGTGGGGGTAAAACTGGTATAACCTGTTTGATGAAATATCTAGAAACGATGAACATAGGCATACCCAACGTTTCTACTGATAGGAAGATCATTATATTAATTTTCTGTTGCTGCCATGACAAATTACCATGAACTCAGTGGCTTAAAACAACAAATGTATCATCTTATGAACCTCAAACAAAATTTTGCTATCATAGAAAATCTCTTGAGTGATTAAGTACATCAAAAATTACCTCTTACACCTATATCGGCCACTGGCTATGACGAAGGCCACCAAAAACAGGTCTCAAAGGGGAGCTTCAGAAAATGATACTCTGAAAGACATTTTCCAGTGGATCATATCTGACATCTCTCTGAAGAATCAGGTGCAAATTTCTAGATATGTAGCGTCTTTGCTAAGTGTCTATTTCCATTCCCTGGGGGAAGGAGTGGTCTTTGTTGCTATTCCTAACTATTACTGTGAATTCTTATGTTGTATTATTTTTAAAGAGTAAAACCTTTAAATACTTCTTAAAATTTTTGTCATCTTATAGTTCTGTAGTTCAAAATGGCTCCTTTGGGTTAAAATCAAGGTGTTAGCAAGGCTGTGTTTCTTCTAGGGAAGAATCCTCAATCATTTCAGCTTCTGGAGGCTGCCCAGAGTCCTTGGATGATGGTCCCAAATCCAGCAACAGTGGGTGAATTCTCACAGTGCATCACTCCAACCTTCTCTTCTGCCCCTTTTTCCACATTTAAACTCTTGTGATTACAGTGGGCCCAGGCAGATCTTCTAGGTTAATCTTCCTATCTTAAGTTTAGTTGATGAGCAAATTTACTTTCATTTGCTACCTTAATTCGCCTTTGTCATGAAATGTAACGTATTCATAGCTTCTGGGGATTAGGATGTAGACATCTTTGGGGGACTATTATTCTGCCTACCACAATGGCCAACAGCAATGCATGCACATGTGCATCCAAAGACATGTATAAGGATGTCTAGAGAAGTCTTTATTGGCCAAAAGCTGGAAATAACCCAAACATACATCAACGGTAGAATAGATTGTTATATATTTTATACTGTGGTATGTTTATAAAAGAGAATCCTTTACAGCAATGAAATAAATAAGTCCCAACTTCATGCTACAGTGAAAATGGACCTTACATAATGGTAAGTAAGGAGCCAGCACAAAATAAAACCTATGGCAGGATTCCATTTATGTAAAGTTTAAAAACAAGCAAACATGCCAATGATACCTCAATAAAGCTGAAAAAAAAAACCCAACTACAATAGGCAAACATGGCGCTAGAAGTCAAGGAAGTGGCTAGATTTAGGTAAGAAGAGGAAAGGCAATGACTAAGAGAAGGGCTGGGCCTTCTGGATGCTTCTGGACACTTCTGGATGCTTCTCAGTCATGTTCTAATTCTTGACCTGGGTGGTTGCATGAGTGTGTTCACTTTATGAAAATTTATTGAGCTGTACAGGCAAGATTTGTATGCTTTTCCTCTCTGTGTATGCTTCCATAGAAAGGTTTAAGAAAATGACATGCTGGGCGCCTGGGTGGCTCAGTTGGTTAAGCGACTGCCTTCGGCTCAGGTCATGATCCTGGAGTCCTGGGATCGAGTCCCACATCGGGCTCCCTGCTCAGCTGGGGGTCTGCTTCTCCCTCTGACCCTCTTCCCTCTCTTGCTATCTGTCTCTCATTCTCTCTCTCTCAAATAAATAAATAAAATCTTAAAAAAAATGATATTATCCTATTTTAAAAAAATGACATGCTTGTGGTCCCCTTCCTTATTAAATATTTTTTACCAGGCGCCTGGGTGGCTCAGATGGTTAAATATTTTTTACCTATTGCTGTCACCTGTCATGGGGGCAGCCCATTGGAGAGGCCCATATGGTGGAGTTTACTACAGCACCCAGGAACAGCCACACCAGTGAGTTTCCAAGTGGCCCTCTGACTTTCCAGGGAAGACCACAGCCTGCGGGAGACACTGGGCCAGAGGCACCAGCTAAACCACTCCCGGATTCCTGACCTGCAGGAATTGTGAAAAAGTAGATGTTTGCTCTTTTCAATCCCTAAATTTTCAGGATAATTGTTTACTCAGCAACAGATCATCAATAGAGGAACCATGCAGAACTGCTCCCCATTGGCAGAGATGTGTGGGAGGGGCTGGACTGGCCAGTTCACGTACCCTTGTGAAAGCAAGGGCCACGCTGATTGGCAAGTCAGCTCCTTGAAGGCAGTTCTTCCCCATCATGGGCTGCTAGGGACACGTTTAGTGGGCAATCCACATTTGTTGGTCAAAGAGCAACAATCCCTGAGTTACAAAAGATGACAAACCGTCAGGGTGTGTCCTAACAGCCACATCTAGACATCTTGTCATGAATGTTGATAGCAGAGATAAAGCTTCTGTTGGCCAAGATTCCTACACCATCCAGACATGCATGCCAGGGCATGGATTCCTTTCCTGTGAGACTTCAAATGACCTCTTCTTTTCCTACAATTATGGCAACCAGTGTTTCCCTATTCAACCCCTATCATGGTTACTGAAGCCTTCCTCGGAGCGGTTGTCTTGAGGAATGCCTCCGAAGCGAGGGACACAGGTGGTGAGTTCTGGGAGGTCACACCTCCCCTCACCTGCTCCAAGCCTGGCCCACTCAGTCAAGTAACTGAGATCCGCCACTGGCTGCCATGTCTTCGCAGCCGCATCCCCTACAACCCACCACCACGGAGGGGCGTGCAACCTCCTCCAGGCCAACTCGTTCAAAGATTTTGTGGCTTTGTGTCATTGGACCCAGCCACATGCTGTCCCAAGGATGTCTCCAGCTACAGAGTACGTAGCATAGCACCCCGACTAGCTGGATAGCTTTTAGACGGCTGTTTTGCCTCATGCATCCTCTGTAGCATCACATACAACGGCAGGTTGGTCACACACACCCTTGAACTCAGGTGAGGAGCCACAGTGAAGCATATGTATGCTTATTTCTATAGTTCACTCAGATGTGCTTTTTTATTTCCCATAACTGATATGCTCTACGGTATCAGCCCCTCATCCCAATGCGAAACCACAAAGAGAAACAAAATTAAAACTTAATCAGTGTGTATTTCACCAATTACTTTGCTATAAATGGTCTTTTTAAATATATCACCCACCTACTTTGTGGTGTAAAGCTCAGTTGTTCAGATGTCCTCCACACCCCGTTCCCTTAAAGGATGGTGTGTGGGAAGGTAGACAGTATTCAGGGCCTTATGGTAGCAGAGGTGGGGGGGTACCTAGAACCTTCATTGAATCATTTCGGTCAAAAATATTGATCAAGTACCTACTATGTACCCGGCAGTGCTCCCAGTGCTGGATATACAACAACGAACAAAAGGAAGTCCTTGCCCACTGGCTTCTTTCAGCCCCAACCCCAAGCTTCTCTCTGCCCCCCACCCAGCACTCTCCACATCCTCTCTTGGCCAGATGAGAACTCCAGATGCTCTGCTCTCCCTGAGCTGGCCCCTTCATCCAGCCACCTCCTCGGTCGATGCCTAGCAACTGCTCTTTTGTCATCCTGCACAGGTGGGTCTTCAGCTGGGAACTGGCAGCCTCCTCTAAGATGGGCCAGAAGCCCAGGGTGACAGAAGCCCTTCACTTCGATATTTTCAGTTTCCCCCATAACTACCTGTTTCTCTACGTTTCTCTCCCCTGACCTCCACCTCCACACACACACACACACACACACACATCAGGGTCCTGACCCTAGGAACGGGCGACAAGAACCTATATGATCTCAGGTCCTAGCTTGGTCTCCCCTTGCCCTTCATACCGTCCTTTCTAGCACCCACTGGGATAGGTCTTCTCTCTGATGCGGACCTCCTTTTTCTAAAACCCACTCATCTACCAACTGGGCATGGCTCTCCACATGTCAGAGGAGGAGTCTGGGAATCTAGAAATCCCTGTTCTCTTTCTGCAACACCCAGCTTTCCAGTCCTGGCTCTTGATTAAGAGATTTGATACCCAAAGGTTCGTTACCCCTTAGTTGTACCCACCTTCTCCCTCCCTGGGGCAGTAAACTCCCTCAGACTTGGGGTAAGGGGTGGGGCTGAAAGAAGACTTAAAGGAGAAATGAAAATAAGTCATATTTAACTTTTTCAAAATAAATATGATTCTGTTCTCAACTCAACCACCTACAACTCAGATAATGATTTTTGAACATTTTTAACATGCAAGTCCTCCCCACCACATCTGAACTTGGAGTCCCTTTCAGAGGGAGGCCCTGAGAGTTTAGCTGGCTGGCCAGCAGGGGGGAAGCCACACGGGGAGTTGCTACTGAGCCCAGTGAAGATTTAGCACATTGATTTTTCCCCCTTTATTTTCTCGAGGCACTGTGGTTTGTGATTGAGTGGGGAGGTTGGGGAGGACAGCCAAGGCTTTTAAAGGTGCCAATACTTTAGCAAGAAATAAGGAAAAGTGGCTGTTAAAAGAGCCTAGATTCTCCACTCTACCCACCCGTGCCTCATTTTTCTTTTCCTCTTTCTACTTTCTCAGATGACCCTGCCTGTCAGGGAGGTGATTCACAGCTTTGGTGAAGCAGAGAGAGGGAGGGCCTGGGGGGAGGGCTCGGAGAGGGGTCAGGAGGCTTGGGTCCCCGCACTGGGCCGGTGATCCCACCTGAGCACGCCGCTGCCAACCTGCCTTTATGTGCTCTTTCATTCCTGGGTCCATCGAATCTTTATAGAGTCTACTGTCCGCCAGACACTCTGCATGAGGACGTGGACGTGGGCCCGCCCTCAGAGAGCTTGCACTCTAGGAAGGCAATAACTAAGGAAATGGCAAGAAATAAATAATGATGTGACTACAGGTCCTGAAAGATGCCACAAAGGGAAACGGAAGCACGCCATGAAGGAGAATCACCAGCAGGGGCTTCCAGCGTTAGAGGGGAGTCAGGGAGAGGTGATGTTTCAATGGGGGCCTGAGGGGTGACCTAATGTGGAGGCGAGACCCAGATCACACCCACAGGAACAGGGTGCCAAGGAAAACCAGAGATGAGGAGGAAGAGAGCTCAGGTCGACTCCTCAAACCCAACAGAACAGGTTTGGGAGCTACCTCGCATATTTTCTGTCAGGCTTACTCATTAGCATCAATCTATTCAAGTCTGCTAGTTCTTGAAAAAAAAAAAATTTGTGAACGGTGCTATAATTAGGATCTCAAATACTTCTTATAAGAAAAGTCATAAAGCAGAGATCCTTGTGAAATTAACTCTCTCTTCATTTTAATTGGGGGAAAGACTAAAATTCTTTTACAGAAAATAGGAAATGGAGGATGACCTAAGATCTTTCTCATACAGTGGTACATTTCGCATCTTGTAGACTTTGAGCTTTTACCAACAAAGATCATTAAAGACACACAGCATGTCTGTGACTGTGGTCACAAACATTCTTTCCTTTCTTCCTATTCTCTATCTCAATGCCCATTTGTTCAGCAAATATTTACTGAACGACCTATTGTATGCCAGACACCACTCCTGACCCTGCCAGGAACAGAACAGAACAAAACAAAACAGACTAAGTCCCTTTTATGAAGCTTATCTTTTGCCTGGGTGAGACAGTCAGTAAACCAACAGGTTTGCTAGCCTTAGGTGATAAATAAAGAAGAGAAATAAAGCAGAGAAAGGGGACAGAGAGCGATTCATGGGGGCCAGGGTTCCTACATAATACAGAGACAAAGATGATATTTGAGCAGAGACCTGAAAGACAGGAAAGGAAGAGTATTTCAGGCAGAGGGAACGGAAGGTGCAAAGGCTCTGAGGTGGTACGGTGTTTGATGTGTTCTAGAAACAGGATGCTGGTGTTGCTGGGGTAGACTTGGAGGTCTCTTAGTTTGTGAACTCCTTGAGACAAAAGTCTGGATGTAAGTGGTTTATTCTGGAGGTGATCTTACGAAGCACTAAGAGAGGATGGGGACGTGAAAGAGGGAAGGACGATAATCTACTAAGTGGGACATTAATGAGTGTGTTACCACTGTGGGCTCCTGAGGTTCGCCCCTGCTAGAGATCTCTGAGACCATAAGGAATATGCCTCAGAACTGCCCCAGGGAGCAGTCAGGAAGCTGGGAATGTATCCAATTCCCGGCTCACTGATGAAAATGGCTTTTGGAACCTGCTCCTCACGGAGGTCACAGAATGCCTTCAGGCAGATACAGGTAGGCCACTGGAGCCCAGGGCCCCGTCTGAGTCTGCAGTAACCTTGGGGCAACCCTGGGGATGTGGACGGGGCATTGGCAGCTTCTGCTGGAGGGAATGGCAGAGATGAGATCAGAGAGGAGGTGGGGGCCCAAACCATGCCGGCCTGGTAGACCCACCATAAGAAATTTCAGTTTTATTTTCAGCAAAATGGCAAGCATTTGGAGAGTTCAAGCAATATGATCTGATTTCCATTTTTAAACAAAAACAGTATGACTATTGTAGGAAGAACAGATAGGAGGGGAGCAAGGATGGGTGCAAGGAGACCAGCTGGAAGGCCTCTGCAATAATGGATGTAAGTAAGACACGATGGCAGCCGGATATAGGGCGGTAGCTGCCTGATGGTAAAATGTAGCTTACTTCTCCATGTATTTTTATTTATTTATTTTTTAGAGAGGGAAAGGGTGGGGAGGGGCAGAGGGAGAGGGAGAGAGAGAATCTTAAGCAGGCTCCACACCCAGCAGAAAGCCCAATGTGGGGCTTGATCTCACAACCTTGAGAATGACCTGAACCAAAATCAAGAGTCAGATCCTTAATCGACTGAGCCAACCAGGTGCCCCTCATGTATTTGGAAGGTAGAGCATAGAGAATTTGCTAATGGATTAAGTGTGGAGCATGAGAGAAAGAGAAGAGCTAGTTGAGACTATGGTTTCTGGCCTGAGAAATGGGGAAAACAGAACAGACCCTGACTGAGATGGAGGTGGGCTTCGGGAAGAACTTTGGACCTGCTATATTTGGAATGCCTCCGAGTGGAAGATATTTGAGTGCAGATGTGGATTAGGCAGTGGGACATGTGCCCCTGGAACTTAACTTATGACTCCGTGACTCCCCAATGTGGGGCCAATTCCCTCCTGGCCAGCCCAGAGTCTTCTCTATCTTGGCATGAAACTGCATGATGTTTTTAAATCTGAGCACTTCCATCCTCTCCCTGAACTTCTGAGTTGGTACCATTTTTTTTCTTGGTCCTCATGCTCCTCTCCCTACTCCTAAATCAAAAGATGAACAGGTGACTAGGAAGTAGCCTATGCTTGGGGAATGACCATTTTAATGCCTTCATCTACCTTACTTCCATTAGCTCCTTTCCAGTATCTCCCCAGCTAAGGCAGAAATGCACCGCAGCTTAAATAAATACCTCTCAGGGCTTTGGTCCACTTCTGGCTAACCCAGCAAGCCTCTGAGAACAAGTTTTCTCCGTACAGGTTTCCATATTAGTACCTTGTATGGGAAGAGAGTGTTTAGAACAGTGGAAACAACTTATTTTTCTCTAGAAAGATACAGTGATGCTATCATATGGAATAAACAATCTTTAAAGCTCAGTGTCATCATATAGTAAAAGTTTACTTGTCCACATCACAGTCCATGTGGGTCAGGCATCTCTCCTGGTGGTTCTCTTCCAGATGGTGACTCAAAGATCCAAGAGCCTTCCATTGTATGTCTCCTGTTGCAGAGCCCTTCACTTCCAGCACTTGGGACATTTATGGCCAGGTCTGCAAGTAGCATGTCTATCACTTCTGCCCACATTCCATTGGCTGAAACTCAATCAGGCAGTTCCACCTATGGGCAAGTGAGGCTGAGTCTATCTATTCTCCCTACCTGCCCAGGGAGAAGTTGCAGGATTGGCCAGCATCTAGCCCACTCCTTACACAAAAGGCTTATCCCTGCCAGTAAATTAATGCATCGTCCTTATTCTCTTGTGGGTGGCATAGTGTAAGTCAACTTTGCAATGAGTGGTTGCTCCCAGTGAACCAAAAAGACAAGTTTCTGAATATGCACAGTGGAGGACCAAACCATGCTGACCCCAAAGGGCAGTCAACCCGGGAAGATTCCTCCAACCACATCTCCTCCGGAACACTGCCCACCTGAGGCATCAGGAAAGGACTAGGTATATCACCTGGGCTCTGGTCAATGAAGTGTGACCTAAATTTACTTATTTCTAGCATCTCATCCCAATTCCCCAGTTCAGCTAGGTTTCACTGCTGTCACATGCTACCCCTGGCTAGGAAGATAGCTGAGGAAGGGATTCAAGAAGGAACAAGGAAAAGAAAGAGAGGGAAAGGCTAGCAGAGAAGAGAAAAGCCTGTGAATGAGAGAAAAGAAGAGGAGCTCCAGGCGAAAGTCACACAGGAGAGAAAGGGGTGTAGGAGCCAAAGAGCGAGAGGGCCAGAGCCTTCGAGAGGTGACACAAAGGTGGGGGTGGGGGTGGGGTGCGGAGGAGAGCCGGCTGCGCAGAAAGGGGGCAGGGTGTCTTTAAGAGCCCCGGGGGGCGGCCGCCTGGGAAAGGGAGCGGAGCTGTTACTACGCCGGCGCGCGCAGCTCATTGGGCGCCCCGGAGCCCGAGCGCCCCCA
>NW_023270451.1:77895695-77981995 GCF_011800145.1 Mirounga leonina | reverse complement strand
GGGAGCGTGCAGGGGCGGGGAAGGAGGGGGAGCGTGCAGGGGCGGGGAAGGAGGGGCAGCAGAGACTCAGACGAAGGCAGGGCAAATTGCCAGTGCGGGAAAGAACAAGCAAGCCCCTTTGTGCTTGGCACGCGAGGTTCTGACCCCCTGAAGACACTCCAAGCTCCCACTTTGCAGTCTCCGTTTGGAATAAACCCACCGGCCCACCGAGAGACGACGGGAGCGAGGCTGGTCCTCCCTCCCGAGCTGCTCTGCTCCCCACGCGCCGCACGCCGTGACTGGGCGGACCTGAGCACACCTGGGCTTACCTGGTCGCACCTGCCGCTGGTCTCCGGCAGCGCAGGCTGCCCCCCGCCCCCGGACTTCGGCCCGCTGTGCCAGAAAACCCCAGCGCTGGGAACGGGAGGCCGAGGAGTGCGAGGTGGGGTGGAGGGTGCAGGGGCTGTCATTCGGGCGCTCGGGAGAGGGCTGCCTGGAAGCACCCGCGGCCAAGGAATCAGCCACAAAAGATCAAACCCGCTTTCTGGTTTTCTCCTCTGAATGCTAGGCAACATTTTTGAGATTAGCAGACAGAGCATGTGCAGAAGAGATAGAGCCACTTAGGGGAAGCGCTGGGGTGGGGGGAGCGGGGTGGGGGGAATCAAGTCCAGGCACAGGTGGGGCTGGGCAGTGCTGAAGGCAACTCCCTTCCTCCCCCCACCCCTCGCTGGCCATCCTAGGCCTCTGACCTCAAGGGCCCGTTCACTCTTCCACTCCATCAGGTCTGCCTGGATTTTGTTCTGTCTCTCTTCCTTTTGTTGGCTCTTTTGCGTTTCTTCTCCCTTGTTTTTCTTCCGTCTGGGCCACACCGGAGACGAGTGGAAGTCACTGACTCTGCAGGGCATTTCATAATAGGATATCCCCAAAGCTATCCCAAATGAAGGCTTTTTTCTTCAGGCACCTTGGGGAACTTTCTTCTACTACCATCAAGCCTCCTCACGGCCCAATTCCACCCAAGCCTGTCTGTTAAAATGCACAATTGACTTTTCAGCTGTGTATAGTAAGGGACGAGAGCAGCTGACATATACTGTGTAGTTTTAAAGTAATTAGTTGGACAGGACCATCCACCTAAGGAAACCACGTCATCACATTAGCTACATCTGAACAGTGGTGGTAATGGTGTGCTCATTTCACCCAAATATCTCCTCGGGAGTTGAATGCCCTTTCCAGGTATCACCTGGTTTGGGATCCCTTTGGCCAGGTTCCCAGGATCTGGGGGAAGGCAATGAGTGGTTGCTGTCCCCGCTGCTTGCATTCCTGCCTCTTCAAGGCTTCCAACCCACACCCTGAAGTTCTCCGAACTGTCCAGGTCTACCAAGCACCTACCAGGCCTCTGTTCTTAGAGATCTGTTCTTCCCTTTAGTTCTTGCTGTATGTCCTCCTGTCTTTGCTCCCAAGGTTTCCTGGTGCTCCTTCACTGGGATTCAGCTTATTCTAGTGGTTCTCTAGTCCGCTTTCTGGAATAACTACACTAGGAAGTTCCCCTAGCTTGCCACATCGCCAGCCCTTGGCCTTGGTGATACTGGCCAAACCTGGACGTCCTTGTTACCTTGACAGATTACCGCTCAGTAGGCTCCAGATGATGGCAAGTCCCAGCTGCGTTCTGCCTTATAAATAAACATTCTTAAGAAGTTAAGTCTTTTTGCTTCCCAGGAGATACTGCCTCATTTCTGAGCTCAGTCTCAGACTGCACTCAGGATAGAACGGCTGTGAAAGGTTTTGGAGCTAGCTTCCATAATTGGGATGTCTTTGAATCATAAAGCGCCTTCTAGACTCTCAGAGCTGGATTGGACTTTCGAGATCACCTCGTCCCATGGTTTCCAAAAGAGATGGGGGGGACTGACAGAACTGGATCATGCAGTGATAGGAAACAGCGGACCCAAGCATCTGTAACATACCGGGCAGGTCACCGAGGAGAACGGCTCTAAGCCAGGCTGATCCCCACAATCACAGGGGAGCTAGACCCGTACGTGTCTGCTGGGCGCAAGCTTCCCTTCTCTAGTGGGTTTCTCTACAGGGCTCATTTAATGTCCTGAAATTCTTTGTCCACTTGTTCTTGTGAAATTTTCCATCCCCTCTACCACTCCTTCAGGGGGTTTCTCCTCCCTATTTTCTCAGATTCTCTGCTTTTCCACCCACCAGTTTGAGGCCCACGCAAATACCGGAGAATAGCATGGACATTTCCATCACTTTATATTTACCACATGCCTTCACATCCATTCTCATTCATGCTGTTTCCTCAAGAAAACATCTTGATCGGTTTTTCAGCTATCCTGTGCCCAGTTGGCACCCACGGACATGGCTATACTTATACAAACAAAACAGAATGTTTGATCCTGCCCTTCCCGAGACCTGCTTATTTGCACGGAGTCCCCAAAGGTAGAGAGCGATGTAATACATGTCCTGCCCCCCCCCATGCCCTAATGGATGTTAGATCACAGGCAGGACACCTTATGAGATTAAACCAGTGTCACCAGAGTTAGTCCATCCTCTGTCCTATGAAAGAGAAGGCCTTGGAGAACCAAGGAGGACACCATTCCTTTGCAGAGAATGTTGATGCTTTGTCCTCCCCTCAAGTCAGCAGGGGTTGCTAGGGATTACCTGGCAGCCAGGCCTCTTTCTGGGGCATACTGGGAACTAGTATATAATACATGCCTGAAAAATGTAAAGACAAAGCCTTGAGATGGCAAAAGAGGGAGAGGGAGAGAGAGAGAAAACTGCCCTGGAAACAATATGCACTTGCACACATAACTATAGGCAATGATGTTTCCTGGTGGAATAAATGTGGGACATGCTAGAAGATGACCTGGAGCCATCTTCAAAAGGACCTGGCCGAGGAGTGCAGCCTGGGAGGATAGACCAACCCAGCAGAAGGGCGGACCCCGATTTTGAAAGCCTGAGTGTTGGAGGCTTAAGCTGCCATTGGGAGGAGCCATCGCCTGGCTCATTGGGAGGGCACTGGGAGGTTCTAGTGGGGAATCTCAGAGAAACCACAGTAGAAAGCCTTGAGTGAGGAGTCAGCTCTGCAGTCCTACCAAGGCCAGAGATTGCCACCATTACGGCAACCAGAAATGGTACCTTTTCCCTCAATCCCTTCCCCTACCCTCACCAGGGCCAGAAAGAGCAGCTAGCTAGTGGGGGCAGAGCCAGTGGAGAAAAGAGAGGAGCAGCCACCCTGTCCCAGTCCTGTACGGGAGGCAGAAGACCTGGAGGAGGAGCAGAGTTCTAAGAGGACTTCCTTATTACACGGGACTGGACATAGTAACTCCGAAAAGAAATCAGTTCTTGTGATTGCAAGCACCAGGAAAATCTTAAGACCTGCCCAGGATTTTCCCCAAGGCAAAAACTAGGCCACAGAGCAAAGGGACGCAAGAGGAAGGAAGCCTTCTCATCCAGTACAATGAGCACACATATTGGCCCGCACACAATGATGACAGCTGAGCAGATAAGGATATATCCAAACATGAATTGACCCACAGTAAAAATAATTGGGAGGGACGTGCACTTTGTATTTTGCCTGGGTCATTCCTACTGTGAATGTTTGTTAGGACTCAAGGTTGGGCTCACACACCCAGCAGCCGTGAGTCCATTTTCTTCTGGGTACATGTTTTCTGTTCGGTACTCTGCCGTCCAATGAAGCAGGGGGGCAGGGAGGTGACTTGGTCATGGGTTTAGAATCCAAACCGCTAGGCTTTCTACAGAGTATTGAATAGCATGGGTTTTTTCTGCTCAATTAGACTTTTTGTATAAAAATAGGAATCTTGAATAAAACCAGAGCTGCATAAGCTAGTGTTAGCAGAACATAAATTATTGTTTCAAATGGTAGGTCTTCTATTTCTATAAAGAAACAGGGAATATTTAGAGGTATTTTCTTTCTATTCCAGAGGCTTACATAAGCACAACAACTGTCTTAGGACCTTGCTAAAATGCAAGTTCCCAGGCCATGTCCTGGGAGACTGTGGTTTAGGAGGCAAAACCAGAGCCGCTGATGCCTAGCTCAATTTAGGAAAGACTGGTTTTGTGTTTTAATTCATAGTGATCCCATTGCCACTCACTCAGTCTACCCCTTTGTTTCCTGCTAGATGGAGTTGAAATAGTTTACTCTGAGTCTTTTAAAGCTAGAACATTTTGGAGGGGCTGAGATTTTAGCAACTTAGCCAGATATCAAACCTCTTAACGTTTCTCTCGTGGAAAACTAGTAAATTGGTCCTAATTACCTGCCTTCTAGTTTACTAGAAGAATACGTATTTGCCCTTTGTGTGGCCCCTTTTGCTTCAGGTGACTGGAACAAACAGAATGACCATCTCACCTGTAGATTCAGCCCCTCCCTCCTCCCCCCCCCCCCCCCCCCGCAGGACCACTGTTCTAATCAATACCCAACAATGCTGAAGTTGACTCACTAAACACTTCCCAAAGCAAAGATCACACATTCAGGATTACATACCAGTCTGCTTCAGAGACATCTGCTTTAAAAGCTTGGGGTTTAAAAATCTAAGCTGGCCCAGTGCACTTAATTGGAGTTTAACAAGATTTTAAAACAGATACAGTAATTTCTTCACACGCCTGGAGATAATCAGATAGAAACAGGTGTGACTAGAATAGTAAAAATCAGGAGGCAGGGAATCCATCAAGTCAAGGATTTAATCAGAAGCTCAATGACCTTTTGGGTCCTTTTCCTCGAAGAATCTGCCATTTGCTTTTCTCTATTAGATTTCTTCTTGGCGTTGGCCCCATCATTCCAGCCTGTTGAGAACTGCTAGAGTCTCGGTTTAGTCTTCTATCCGAGTAGCTATTCCCCCCAACTTTGATTCCTCCTCCAATCTGATTCACATACCTGTGAGAGGTTCTTTCAAGCTGGTGAGAAAAACCAGTAACTTCGCTGTAGGGCCGTCAGCCTCATTCCGCAGGGAACCCGTGTGTGCCCCAGCTTGCACGTGGAACCTCACTCTACACCTATAATTGCTCCCAAAAAAGAAGGCAGGAAAATAGTAAGTGCATTCCCTAAAGACTGTCAGAGACACAGACAGAGTGAGTTAGGGTCAGCATGGGAGTAGGGAGGTAGCAAGGTGGTAGGGTAGGATCTTAAGGAGTCCATGAAGGCCCAGAGGACACTCATCACAATCATGAACAATAACAAGCTTTAAGGGTCAGTCACCGTGCTGGCACTGTGCATGCGTTGTCTCCTTCAGTCCCCACAACCCTTTATAGGAAAGAACTAGAGGCTGCCAGCAGGGACTCTGGGGCCCAATGGCTTGGCTTTGAGTCCTGACACTAGCACTTATGAGTTGTGGCCTTGGGAGAGCTTTCTGTTTGAAGATCCTCATTTGGAAATGATGATAGGAAGAGCACCGCTCGTGGGCTTGCGGGATCTTGTAGGGGACTCCAGCTGCTAAAACAGATAAGCCCTCAAATCTTAATGGCTTAACATCTAAAGGTTTGCTTCCCACATGTAATGGTCCAAGTGGGTATTGGGTGCACGGCCTTCCAAATGGACATTTAAGGGCCCACGTTCCTTCTCTTTTGTGATTCTGCTAACTGCTAGGTGGAGAGAGATGATTTGGGGATGGGCTAGGCGGGAGAAGCGACGCACGTCCCGTAGTACCCAGAACTTAGTCATGGGGCTCCTCCAACCGCAGGGCAGGCTGGGAAATGGGGTCTGTGTTTCCAGGAGGAGAAAGAAATGGATTTGGCGTCTTCCATGGTTGTGAGCCTTAGATGTAAATTCCTTGGATCGGTACCTGGCACCTAGTAAGTGCTCGATAAATGGTGGGTGACGGTTATCCCTTCTATTGCACCAGCGCCCCCTCTGTTCCTCCGGTATCTTTCAGACGCCTATGTCCCAGCATCTTAACCTTTCACTTCAGAGTTCCCTCAAATTTAGCCCGATCTTTGGGATCCTGCGGGGGTTCTTCTCCCTGAAAATCTGGGCAAGCTTTGGGCATTAAGGCTGGCTCCGTTCTGTGGACACCAACCCCAGCATCTTCGCTGAACCCGTGGGTCCCTGTAACACCAGCGGGATGTGAGGGAGAGGCCAGCTGGGTGTGGACGGCCTCCTGCAGCCCCCCTGCAGCCTTGCATGGCTGAGTGCTCCTACATCCCCAGGATGCTGTTCCTGGAGGCTAAGGAGGCCACTGCAAAAACTCTCGCACGAAAGCCCATGTTTCAAAGTGTGTCTCTGTGCCGTCATACAATCACTGATCAGCAAGCAACTTCGTCTCTCCACCTGCTACCCTCAAAAAACCCACAGACATAGTCTGAATGAAATGTTTGGGGGGGAGGGGGGAGCACAGAGCCTTCAGAGAGAGAAGTGTAGATTTTTATTTTCTATCTTGATAAAATATTTGTAATTCTCACAGTACAGAACATGCGTGACTGTGACTCTTGTTTTGTGGTTTACGTAGCAGCAGAAACTGAAAAATCTATCATGCTTTTGTTGGGTAGCATCGTGGTTAGGGTCAAACAGATCCGCCTTTGAATTCCAGCCCCCCCCCTCCCCCGCCCCATCTGTCTAGCCTTGCGACTGTGGGTAAGTTCATTACTCCATGCCTTAGCATTTTCATCTGGTAAATGACAGCGACAGGACTTAATGTCACGGAGTGATTTGCAGGGCACCTGGCAATAGTAAACTTGATAAATGGCAGTTATTTTTGTTATAATGATGATCACCCCAAAACCCCGCATTTCCTTCTCTGTGCCATTAAGACACATATGCTCCTTCCCCCAAAGCCCCATGTACCCTACCTGGAGTTTCGAAGAATATTATTTGAAAGTTACCTGTGGTATTGTAGCTCTGCATTTTTCCTTCTTGGAGGCATGTATCTATCCACATTATCTTCTTTGCCCATATAAGATGGAGGTACCCCCAACAGTGAATGTTATTATCTAAGCAGTTTGCCTTTGTAGAAGCCGAGGGCTTTAAAAGGTATGTGTTTGTGGGGGAAAGGGTACTGATGATGGGGAGGCTCCCAGGGAAAGACTGGTTGAAGCTGGAGGAGAGAACCTTAAAAGCTATCCAGTCTCACTTGATCTACTTGTTAATCTTCATGATGGTTCAGTGTGGCAAGAAGGGGTTCCCCTCTTAGCCTTAAAGATCTCCCTGAGGAGCTGACGACAGTCGTGGGCTCGTGTCCTAGAAAAAATGCTTTTACAGCCATATGCACAAAGGTTTGCGATCAATCTCGGTGGGTTCAAGTCACCCCCATGGCTCATTTGTGGACCTCAGGTTAAGACATGGTCCTCAAATGGCCCATTTGTCTCCTTGTGTGGCTGAAAATAGCAGCCTGAGGCTAAGGCGGGGAATGGTAGGTACCCCCAGACTCCAAGGCCCCGTGGCACTGCATGTGAGGGGCAGTTAGAGCCTTCCAAGAGGTGAGGTGTCTGAGTGCAGGGCAGAGAGGAGGGAAAGGAGGGAGCCCACTCAGGTCGAGTAAAAGAGGGCGGTGATGAGGGAAAGGGAGGTCCGAAGGGTGACTCCCAGTTTTCCCGCTTAGATAATGACAAGCTGGTGCCATTCTTTGGGGGGTAGTGCATAGGGGACGGAAAGGATGATGATGGCTTTAGTTTAGAAAATGCTGAATGTGGCCGGCCTGTGGGCTATCTAGTGAGGCTATCCCATAGGTGGTTAAATCTGCATTAACAGCTCAGGAGAGAGCTACAGAGAGAGAGAAATACTGGAGTCAACATTATATCAAATCTATGTGACCAGACGAGAAATCACAAATGTATTGGGCGAGAGATGAGGGTCAAGGTCAGAGTCCTGAGAAACACCAGCAGGGAAGCCAGAGTTTCCCAGACGTGGGCATTTGCCTACCCCAGGCCTGTCTCACCTGGGCTATGGTTTTCTTAGTTTTTTTCTCAGTTCACCTCGACTTTGATTAATTTTTATGAGACTATTTGAAAGGAAACATATTATCAATATAATAAATGAGAAAGTAACATCCCTTCCCGCCCACAGATAGTACTCCTAAAAAATAACCACAAATGGAAAAGAAAACCCTGTTTCTACATTCCAGCTGGTGACGACTGGCCCAGAGAAGGCTACAAGACTGCTCTCCTTTTTCATTTTAGAAAAGGAAGATCAGCAAGCATTAGAAAAAATGTTAAAGCCACACTAAGTGCAAACAGAGACTTTTTCGTTGTTCCAATCAGAAGACTTTGAAGAGAATTAAGAGAATTTCTCTTCTCACTCTGCAACTCCCGTTTTATCCCGCGTCGAGGCAGGGCTGAGATGCAGAGATTTTACACGGTATACCCAGCCCTGGTTGTGGCCTTACAGCATCTAAAATGACCCCTTCTGTCACCAGTGGTTGGAATCCTTCACTTTGGGAATGCCAGGAGGAACGAAGTCGTGGCATCTGGGGGTTGGGAGGCCCAGGAAGGGCAGTGGTCAGTGTCGGAGGCTGCAGAAGGGCCAGGCAAAGTAGGACCAAAAAGCTGCCCTTGAACTCGGCAGCCAGGGACCACTGTCTTTGGTGGCATGGATTTCATGGCACAGTGAGGGGCGGAAGGCAGAATGTGGCGGCTGGAGAATGAGTGGGAGGAAGCACTTGGCTGTGAAGGGAAGGAGAGAGATAAGGTGCCATTTGAGGTTTGGGGGAGATTTTGTTTTGCTTCCTTTTATAAAACGTGGGAGACAGTTGAACACACTTTTAGGTACTGGGGAAGGAGATGGTGTGAGTCTCTACGTACCAGAGAGAGGGGTGATGATAGATGGAGCCAGGTCCTGGTTTGGGGGAAGAAGTGAAGGGTTCATTCAAATCCAGAGCACAGGGAGAGGGACTAACCCAAAACAGGAGAAGGGTCATCTTTTCTTAGTTTGAGGGTAACAAGCGAGGGCATGTACAAGCCCAGGTAACTGCTTGGAAAGTGAGGAAGTTCATATCTGGAGCCTGATTTTCCTATCAAGGAGGGACTGAGATTATTTCTGGGGTCTAAGGAAAAACTGAGTGGGGGCTTGAACTATGAGTCCTCTATTTGGGAGAGTATATGAGGTTAGAGAGCCAGAACTGATAAGATGTGTGTGTGTCTGTATCCTGTTGAGAGAGAAAGAGAGAGAGCAGGAGAGTGAGCAAGTGAATGAGAGGGAGAGAGAGATTTTAAGGAATTCACTCCCGTGACTGTGGAGGCCAGCAAGTCCAAAACCCGCACGGTAGGCCTGCAGGCTGGACATCCAGGGAAGCACTGATGTTGCAGCTCAACTCCGAGGCATTGTAAGGCAGAATTCCGTCTTCCTTCTGGGGACCTCACTCTGTTTTCTATTTAGGCCTTCAACTGATTGGATGAGGCCCACCCAAATTATGGAGAGTAATTGGCTTTACTCAAAGTCTACTGCTTTAAATGTTCCTCTCATCTAAAAAACACCTTCACAGCAACATCCAGCCTGGATGTTTGACCAAATATCTGGGTACTGTGGCCCCACCAAGCTGACACATAAAATTAACCATTGTAAGGAGTATTAAGATCTTGTTTGTATCAATACCAAAAACATGAGATGATGTAGATAAAGAGAAGACTATAGAATGTGGAGAGAATCTTCTGGGTTCTAGGAGGTTCCAACTGGAATTGGGTGCTCTTTGGACCCCAGGGATTCTTTTTTTTTTTTTAAAGATTTTTATTTATTTATTTGAGAGAGAGAGAATGAGAGACAGAGAGCATGAGAGGGGGGAGGGTCAGAGGGAGAAGCAGACTCCCTGCTGAGCAGGGAGCCCGATGCGGGACTCGATCCCGGGACTCCAGGGTCATGACCTGAGCCGAAGGCAGTCGCTTAACCGATTGAGCCACCCAGGCGCCCCTGGACCCCAGGGATTCTAATGGAGCCAGAGCTAATGAGGACAGCAGGGAAGAGCGGGGTGGGGGGGAGGGTGCGGAGGGACAATCAACCCATGGGAGCCCACCCTACCTTTGAGGAGAGTTATCTCAGCATAGAAAGACAGAGCCAATGAAAAAGAAGCTTCTAGATGCAAATTCTGATCATGAAGCCCCAGTAAATAACTTCTGGGGATCCTCCTGCTGTGCAAACAGCAGGGCACATGTGCTTTTAAGATACTAAACTATAGAATTTATCTTTTGATTCTTTCTCCTTCCTTCCTTTCTTTTTTTTTTTTTAAGATTTTATTTATTTATTTGACAGAGAGACACAGGACACAGCGCGCGCGCGAGAGAACACAAGCAGAGTAAGCGGGAGAGGGAGAAACAGGCTCCCTGCCAAGCAGGGAGCCTGACGTGGGGCTCGATCCCAGGACGCCGGGATCATGACCTGAGCCGAAGGCAGATGCTTAACGACTGAGCCACCCAGGCACCCCTCCTTCCTTTATTTTCAATAGGGTCAAAGGCATATGCACTTACTTCACTGAGGTCAGTATGATTATTTACTTTATTTTCAAGGCTGCCTTTTCCTCAATGTCGTAGAATTTCCAGTACAGCTTATTTTTCCTTCACTCACAAGCCTGAGGTCTTTTCACATCCATCCTGTCCTTGGCAAGAATCCTTGGAGAGGGGCCTGGGACATACCTAGTGGTGAGCCACCTGCTCTGGGTTGAGGGTGGATCTATTCTGGTCATAGGCTTTGTGATCTGGACAAAGGAATTGAGTATGTGCCTGTCAAATTGTCAGGCAATTCTAAATTTGGCGGGCCAGCTGAATTCTACCAGAAAATCATGCAAAATACAGTTTAGCAATTGGGAAAAAATTGGCCCACAGGAAAAGACAACTGGATGAAATTCAGTAGGACCACGTGGCCATGGAATTCTAACTCTAAGACTGCAACTAGCTGTGTGACCTTGTCACACAGGGACCAATCCTCAGATATGAGAGGGACCTGCGCCATACCAAAGAGTTTTGGAACCAAAGCAACCGTTGAGAAGTCATTCCCCTCTTTTATAAGCATCAGAAAAAGGAAAAAAACAAAACAAAACAAAACAAAACAGGTTTCTTCTAACTTTAAAAGGTTATGGTTCTCAAAGTTCACTTCCTCTGAGCTTTCGTGATCCTCTTCCTGATCCTTCTAATCAGAATTCCTCGCACCTGCCCCTCCGATGCTCATCACTCTGTAGCATCTCCTTCATCTGCCTCATGTTGTTTACCTCTGATGCCCATCTAGATTATCAGCACCTTGACAATAGGACCATGCTGTGTGTCTATTTATGAGCATTTCCAAGAACTATTATCGTGCCTGGCACATACTTAATGATCAATACATTTTGGTTAAATAGTGATAAAAAGAAATCCCAATTTTTTCATGTATTATGGTTATTCTCACCCTAGACACTCTCCTCTATGCACAGCCCAATTCAGTGGCTCTCTTAAAATTGTAAAGGTCAACAATTACACATGGTTCACCAGATCTTTGACCAGCATAATATGTAGGGCGAAAAAATACTTTGTGCCTGGACAGTTTACTTCTGGTAAGAGAAACTGAAGACTGTTAGCTTAGTTTTTTTTTTTTTAAGATTTTATTTATTTATTTGACAGAGACAGAGACAGAGAGAGAGGGAATACAAGCAGGGGGAGTGGGAGAGGGAGAAGCAGGCTTCCCGCCGAGCAGGGAGCCCGATGCGGGGCTCGATCCCAGGACCCTGGGATCATGACCTGAGCCGAAGGCAGACGCTTAATGACTGAGCCACCCAGGTGCCCCTGTTAGCTTAGCTTTAAAGCTATATCCCATTAAGCTTGTGGTCAACTGAAATACTAGAGGTTTTCTTTTCCTCATTTTTAAAGTTTATTTAAGTAATTTCTACACCCCATGTGGGGCTTAAATTCACGACCCCGAGATCAAGAGTCACATGCTCCTCCAAATGAGCTAGCCACGCACCCTGAAATACTAAGATGTTTTCCGATGGATCTCTGCCAAGCTACATCTCCCCCATTCTGCATGTGTACAACTGATCTTGAACCCAGAACATAGGGCTTTATATTTTTCGTTGCAACTCAAGGTTAAATCCGATCAAAATCACTTTGAATTTGATGCTGTCAGTGAATACATTAGCAGTCCTTCCTGGCTCCAGGTCACTGGCAAACTTGACATGCCTATTCTTTCTGTTCTTCTCCCAGTTTTTGACAACGATGCTGGAAGCACCGAGACTAAGACAGAAGCTCTAAGAGTAACCACCCACTTCCATGTTGACCCAGAAATATTCAGAAAACGTATGGGTAATCAACCACAAGCTGAAAATGCACTCCAAAATACTACATTCCTTATTTCTCTTATCCACAAAGCTCTTATGGATGACAATTTAAAAAGATTTTCTAAAGTACACACACATTTCCATCTACAGCAGCCCCTGAAATTTTCCAGCCAAGTAATCCATTAAAATATTTCAAAACACAGCTTGTATGGTACAACTTCTCAGCATGCACCTGCCATCCCTGGGGCCCCTGTGCCCTTCTAGATCTCATGGTCCCCTCCTTCTTTAAAGAAATCTTAGTTTATTGCCTGGCATTGACATTGAGCTGATTTTCCATGGTTGGGATCCCATCTGATGGTTTATCCAATTTTATTTCTCTCTCTCATGATTCCTCAAATATTACCCACTGTGACTGGGAGATCATAGGACCACTTCTTGACACACCCCAGGACAAAGTTATTTAGACTTTAAGCAAACTTTGTGGAGGGTGCTCTTCAGAAGCACCAGGGAGCCATTGTGGACTCATAAGTGGCAAAGGTCTGCAGTCAAAGAGATCAATTATTGTTTCTTCTGATTCTTGCGGAATTCTGCAGGATGAGGCAATGGAACAGGACTTTGTCAGCCTGAACATCTTCTACTAAAAACACGGCCACCTGGTGAGAAGCTTCTCATCCATCTCAGGATGTTTTAAATCTTCTCCTGAGTTGATATGAAGAATCTATACATGTTGGGATTCTTCTAATCTTTGGATGCTGAACATATGAAGGCCTGTAGTACCAAGGGGCCAAGCTAATTGTCACAAGATGCCAAGAACTAAGACGACCTTCCAGTCAGCCATGTTAGAATTTGAGATGAAGCCCACAGGGCAACCTCACTTTTCCCTAATAATACCCCAAGTTGCTCTCATGAGTAGAAAGTGCCAGAACCAAGAGATAATGAAGATGTCCCAATAGGAGAAGTTTTCCTCTTACTCCTATTACCTTTTTTCAGAATGTAAGCTTTAGAAGTAGGTGGAATACATCCATGCTCTTGTTTCCATAATGTGTCATACATAATGAGATCAACAAAACATCCTAAGGTTTAGAGCATGAAGCCAGGCTTTGTCTTTTCCACCTAACTCTGGAACTCCAAAAAGCCATATGTTTTCAAAAAGGGACCAAGTAATAAGCTTCATAGAGTATTTTATGGTAGGGTATTGAAGTTTGAGTCTTTGAAAAGTTGCCTAGAGATGAAGGACTCCAAGTGCGTCCTTTTATTTATTTATTTAAAGATTTTATTTATTTATTTGACACAGAGCAAGTGAGCGAGAGAGAGACAGAGAGCAAGCACAAGCAAGGGGAGTGGCAGGCAGGGGAGAAGCAAGCTCCCCGCTGAGCAAGGAGCCCGATGCGGGGCTCGATCCCAGGACCCTGGGATCATGACCTGAGCCGAAGGCAGCCGCTTAACCAACTGAGCCACTCAGGCGCCCCTCAAAGTGCGTCCTTTTAGAGGTAGGGAAACAATTTCAAAGAGATTCAATGACTTGTCCAAGGTCACATGGTTACTGAAAAGTGGAGCTGGCCTCTGACCCCAGGGCTCTGTAGTGTGAGCCCCCTTCACTGGAACATGTACTGCCACTTTGTACACAGTGGTTTCTCCACCACCCTGCGTTTAGTTAATACTCTTTCCAATGTGAAGATGTTTTCTCTTCCTAGACAATAGTGAAAGAGAACACAGTTTGAATAGTTCTGGCTCCTGCTAATCTCATGCCATATTGTCTAAGAGTGGGAATCTGGAAGGTGGTAAATTTAGAGACAGAGAAGCCAGTGATGGACAGACAGAGTTGGGGAGGACAGATTAGGCACAGGTGCAACATGAAGAGACTAGAGAGGTCTTGGTTGACCACAGAGGGAGGGCTACAGCCAGGGAGGGCTATTGCTGAAAAGCCAAAATGATCCCAGGCTGTATTTATAGAAGGATGACATGCAAAGCCCAGGAAGCAATCATCAGGCTACGATCTCCATTAGTCAGCTCTCTGTTGAAAACGATGCCCAGTTCGCCACACTTTGAAATGCAAGAGCCCAGAACAGGGAACAAAGTGACAGGAAATCATTACTTAAGAGTATAAGTTAAGGAATCTGGATAGCTGAAGGCAAGCTTTTCACTGATTCCACCCATTGTCCGATTGCTTGAGTGGCTAGGAAGAAAGAGGGGGCAAACAGGGAGGGAATTCCAGCTAGAAATTTCCCTTCACCTTGTTGTCCTCTCAGAACAGAATTTTAGAAGCCCCATCTCTCTCCTCTCCTTCCAGTCAAGGTTAAGATCCCCTGCCTGAGGTCTCTTTCTGCAAAGACTTGAAAGCCCAGCATAATCAATTCTTATTAAGGACGGACTTCTCTACCTGTGCTGGGCTCTTACTAAGTTACCACCTCCACATGCTGGTTACAGGGTCTTCAAGAGGGAAGCACCTGAGCAGACTCGGGCTCATGGCTGGACCCCCCCCACTGGCCACAGAAGCCTTGTGGCCCCCACCTGATTTCTGAACTTGTTTTCAGCCTGTGTGTGAAAGATTTTCTCCCTTGGTCTTCAGCAGATCCCTGTGGGAGTCCGCACCACTCCTCCCTTACCTCCATACTTGAATGGCTTACATAACGGTATGTTGGGTATGGTGGTAGAGAGAGTTCAACCTCAGAGACTCAATGCTGACTTCCAGAAGTTAAAAACATAGGATACTCCTGATTTTAGACAAATCTGACGCAGTAATTTCATATTTTGGAGAAAGGCAGTAATGACTTTACAACAGTTCTCTGTCATGTCTTCTCTGACCTTCTACAGAGATTTTTAAGCTTCATTTAATCTCTCCTGAAAAAAAGAAGGAAAGAGAAGAAGAAAGACACACAAAGGAGAAAGAGCCTCATAGGCATCATATACCAGGTTCTTGCAGAGCAAGGACTGGAAGTGGAAAAGTCCTAGTGCAGGCTTTTCCCATCTTGCCTCAAAAGAAATCCCTGGAAAAAAAATATAGTAAGAGGACACTGCATCCCACCTGCAGTGGGAGAACTCAGGAAGCCAAGTCCCCAGTGGCTGACAGTGGCCAGATGGTCCTTGCTTCTCCATAGGAGCATGAGCTCTGCTTGTTCTTTCTGGTCCCAGAATTTAGCGGCTCCTTCAGTAAGCACTCTGGGGCACACAGGGCCAACAAAATGGGGAACATAGCAGAGAGTGGCCGAATCCTCAAGCACGTGACACCAGATTTTCAGAAGGCCAACTGCGTCAACCTAAAGTGCCCATTAAATGTTGGAGGCACACGCTTTGTGATTCGACAAACCCAGAACTAAACATCATCTCTGTCCATTCTCCTCCTGCAGCCTAGGTTGAGCCTCAACTGCATCCAAGGATAATCCCCCACACCTTCCAGAAACTGCTAGTCTCCTACAGGACCAAACCACATGCCTAGTGCTTTCACTTCGAGCACTATCTTGTACCTCTCCCTATATCAACACACTGAGATGGACCTTGATTGTTTTAATGGCTGCAGGGTATTCCACCATATGGTCACATTCACCTTTGCCATTCCCCAAGAATGAATGTGAACTTGTTTATGGTGTTTGCGACAGCAAACAATGCTGCAGTGAGTATCCTTGTATAAGTGTCTGCACATGAATATAGCTGTAGGAAAATTTCAAGAAAGAGAAATTGCTGCAAATGCCTTCAAAATTTTGATTCTGTTAAACTGTCCTCTAAAGAGCCTCCACCGATTTACCCATCCACCAATGGCACCCAAGAAGGTTTCTTTTGGAGAAGGCTCTATGAAGGAAGGCCAACAGGCGTGTGGGGGAAAGAACTCAAAACGTCTTTTGTTATTCTTTGGCTCTTCAACAAAGCATTGTTGGTGCTATTTTGGGGGTCCTTGGTGCTGACTCCACAGAAGAAGAGAGCACAGTTGTGCTTTTCTCAGAGGGGACATCTGTCAGAAGCTGCGCTTATTTTTGGTAACTCAATGACATGCTCCCTGCATTTCCAGGGGATTCTTGGCTTCCCTCAACAGTGACCTATTTGTGCCTGAATATTTAGCTGCTCTCTCAATCCTGATGTCTGTTCTGCAAACTATTTTGAGATTTGATAGGTTGGTTCCCAGCAGAAACTAGATCCAAACCCCTAAATTAGGATCTTACGCAATGTTATTTGTCTGGGAAGGTAGTACCTGGGCAAAACACGCTTTTAATTTTTATAACTTCATTTATAATTTTTATTATGGGAAATTGCAGACATATATAAAAGTAGCAAAAATAGTGTGATGAATCCCTATATACCCAGCACCTAGCTTCAATGATCAACTCATGACCCATCTTGTTTATCTGTACACCTGCCAATTCCCCACCTCCTGTATTATTTTGAAGCAATTCCAGACTTCTTATCATTTCAGCCACAACTATTTCAGGGTCTACCTACAAATTTAAGGTCTTTTTAGGAAGACGTACTCATATTACCATTAACACACCTAAAATAGGTAACAGTGATTTTTGAATATATGCAAATAATCCAGTCAATGTTCAAATTTGTTCAAATTGTCTCCTAAAATGATTTAAATATGATTTTTAAATGTTAGAAGAGCAAGATCCAGGGCCAGAACTGAATTCAAGTCTCAGGTTTGTCCCTCTCTCCCTGGGTGACTTTCATTAATTCCCGAGTCACCTTTGCCTCTTTCTTAGAATTTGGGGGTTGGGAAAAACCCCACAAATCTAAATACTCTCAGACAAGGCTGATGAAGAAAGGAAAAGAGCAGAAAAAAATAACCCCACTGCAATAATTGAACCTAGAGTCAAGTTCTAATTTCTATATGATGGTGACTGGATCAATAAATGTCTACTAAATTCAATAAAAGTGGGGCACCTGGGTGGCTCAGTCGGTTAAGCATCTGCCTTCGGCTCAGGTCATGATCTCAGGGTCCTGGGATCGAGCCCCGCATCGGGCTCCCTGCTCCGTGGGAAGCCTGTTTCTCCCTCCCCCACTCCCCCTGCTTGTGTTCCCTCTCTCGCTGTGTCTCTGTCAAATAAATAAATAAAATCTTTAAAATAAATAAATAAATAAATAAATAAATTCAATAAAAGTTACAAAATCTGTCTCCTTTTCTCCCTATGAAAGAGAGATGTTAGGGTCAGGGGATCCTTATCTTCTCCTCTCGGCAGATACATGCTTTTCAAAATGAAGTAGCCATACTTCATAGTAGATATACTACAAGCCGCTTTCATTTTAAAGCACAAAATCTTAATATAGTATTTGTTTAAAACCCACAGATACTCCTTCAGCATATCCTCATGTTAGTGAGGAGACGGGAAATAGGGCTGGGGGAAAGGAAGAAAAAAGAAAGATTTGTCAATGATTCTGGAAGCCAGGCAATGCCATTGGAACCTCTCTTATCACATGAGATCATGTATGCATATATAAATTATAAAGTGCCATAAAATTGTTCTTAGAAAAATGAGGATCCCCAGGTGGTCCTAAATCATGCCTAGTGTTTTCCCCATTGCATTTCTATTAGCAGCAATCCGATTTCCCTTCGCAAGAAAAAAAAAAAAAAAACGTATTGCCTATAAAAATCTAGAAGACAGGGGAAGGAAGGGGAAAGAGTCAAATAAAGACATATTGGCAGGAAATTGAAAATCCTGCCAAAAACTCTTGAAAAACTTTTTTAAAGACCATTGCAGATACCTTCTCCTTGCTCTGTGTGTAGGTGGGAGCACAGGAGGTGATGAGTTAGCCGTGTAAAGGGAGGGAGGGGGAAATGAACAAAAGGAGAATCTTCATTTCTCGTGGCCGTTTGGTGGACACAGAATGGGGAACAGCCCCCCCAAAAAGGTGGGGTTACAGCTGCCAGGAAAGGTGTGCATCTCTATCTTCGCAATGAATGGATCCTTTAGCAGAAAAGCAGCTAGGGAAGGCTGAGGGGTGGACAGCTTCTCTGTCTTTCGAAGACAACAGTGCTCAGGGTGTGAAGAGACTGGATATCGGCTGCTCGAACGTCTGCAGGTCACCATCCCTGTCCTTTATCTGAACACAAGTGCTCACACATGCAGATGTGATACCTTCCCTCCCCGCCGCCCCCCAAACATACAGAAGACTCTGTTCGAAGAGCAAAGGTGACAGTCTGCTGCTTCATGACAGGTCAGAGAGGGAGGGAGATGGCACAAGGGAGCTGGGGTGGGGGTCTTCACAGATACGACCCAGAGAGCCCAGCTGGCTTCTGTGGGTGGACGCAGAACTCCGGTCCTCACCGGCCACGACTGGTCAGAGCCTCGACATGAAGGATCACAATTACCTTGGCAACCAGACAGCCGGCAAAACTGTTACTTGGCGATTTCCGTAGATTCCCCGTCCCCGCCCCCCACACCCCCCATCTCCCATGGCGGCACATACAACACTCTCCCCCTTTAACGCATCTCTAAGATCCCAAGACTGTGTTTGGGGGAATGAGGGGAAAGGGGGGAAAACGGATCCAAGACACGGGGAGAGAGAGCCTTTTCTAAGCCCACGTGGGAGGTCGTGGTTTGGATGACCTCCTCCCACTGGTGACAGGAGACAGACAATTGGGGGACAGAGTGAAGGGGAAGAGGGGGTGATGAGCAGCAAAGCCAGAACGGCAGGCGGTTCATTTGCTCATTGTTTCCAGAAACCACGAAAATGGAACAAAAGCAGAGGGGATACGCGGAAGGTATTTGCTCCCATGTCCGTTTCTGTCCCTCCCTCCCCTCCTTCTGGAGGCCCTATTATGGAAACCTGCCTCAGGGGCCTGTGCCCACCTGGTTCCCGCCGGCCGGCTTGCTGGCCTTCTGCTCACCCACCCTTCACACGCCACGGCGTGCCTGCTGCTGGCTCCGTGCTGGGCTCTGCGGCCCCCAGTTCAGACGGACTGGCCTCTGCCCTCCCCACGCCCTCCCACCCCCGCACCTGCAGCGGGCCAGGCGGAAAACCACATTAGTACAAGAGTGCAGCCCAAGGCCGGGCACAAAGTGAGGGCCTGAGCTCAAGCCTAACAGGAAAGGACTTGCTTTTTGTTTACTTGCCTTTATTTTTTTCAATTTTCCATTTTGGAATGTTTTGAGGCAGGAGAGTTGAATTCTTCCCTCCACTTCACCAGGTAGGTGTCCCCTAATGTTCTTCCCGATGTTACCGAAGGATAACTGAGGACAGCTGCACACATTTAACTCATGATTTGGTGGCTTTGGACACAGGCAAACACCTGTGAGACCGTTACAAGGGGTAAGGCATCCAGCTCCTTCCAGAGTTTCCTCGTGTCTTGTGTGTGTGTGTGTGCGTGTGTGTTTGGTAAGAACACTTAACACGAGAGCTAACTTCTTAACAAATGGATTCTGAAGTGTACAATTCCATACTGTTAACTCCAGGTACTTCATCGACAGCGGGTTTTGAGAATTTATTCATCTTGCAGAAGTGCAACTGCCCACCCGCTGGATAGCATGGCCCCCCATTTCCTCCCCACTCCAGCCCCTGCAGCCACGATTGTATTCTCTGCTTCTATGAGTCTGATCCTTCAGAAATTCCCCATCAGTGGCATCATGCAGTACCTGTCCAGTGACTGGCTAATTTCACTCAGCATAACGTCCTCCGGGTTCATCCACGTTGTTGCAAATCCTTCAAAAGGATTTCCTTCTTTTTAAGATGGAATAATATCCCTTTTATGTGTAGCCCACATTTTTTAAACCATTCATCCACTGATGGACACTTGGGTTGTTTCCACATCTTGGCTATTGTGAACAGTGTTGCAATGAATCGGGGGATGCAGATGCTACAACTTAGTGGTCGCAGCAGAGGCAGTACTGAGAAGGACTCCCTTTTGATTAGGTGCTCAGGGAAGAAGGCCTTTCTGTTATTTAGGCCAAAATCTGAAGCCTTGGTATTGCATCACTGGGCCACCGTAAATGTTGTCCAGGTTGTACACTGCACAAATCTGGGGGATGCTATTTGCATTATAGTCATTTTGTACAAAAATATGCAGAAACTCTGAATGCACATCCAACCCTCTACACCCTAACTGTCCTTCTGAACAGCTTTTCCCCATCTCCTAGCTATGTATTCAGGCTTACTTCTGGTCTTCTGGTGGGACTCAGTGGTGTGTGTGTGTGTGTGTGTGCAGAGAGAGAGAAAGAGGGAGAGGGAGAGGGAGAGAGGGAGAGAGCAAGATATTGAGGGAGGAAGGGAAGAGATAGAATATTCTGTATATAATCCTTCAAAAAGCTACCAACAGGAAAAGCAACACTTTAAGTTCTAATAAGAAAAGCCATTTAATTATGGAGGAGAAGCCAACTAGAAGTGTAGCTATTGGCAGAACAACTGTGCTAATTATTAAGGGATAAAAGGGGGCAAAATTAAAAGCAGAGCTTCACTGTCGTGCACTTGAAGGCAATATGAAGGACTGAAAACTGAGATAGATTTCCAGATCGAGTCTGGGACTGGTGCTTGGAGTCTGGCCTCATTTCAAGCCAAAGCATTTTGATGTTGCAGGAGGAAGATGATATGATGAAGGACTGAAGGTCAAAGCTTTCGTGCAAGGAAGAGCATGCTTCTGATTTTTACAAGCTGGTATATTGTTCATGCTGCATAACCAGCTTGCTTACTATGATTTAAAAAATAAGAGCTGGAAGGAAATTATGTCAAAACGTTATTGGTGATTACCTTCTTTGGGTGGTAGATTGCAGTACATCCCCTCTTCCTTCTTGTGTGTGTGTGAATGTGTGAGTGTGTGTGCAACTTATTTTCTCCAATGAAAAAAAATTTTTTTTAAGGTAAGAATCCTTTGGTTCTTCTAATTGAAGTTTTAGTGTGGCTAGGATGGCGTATCAAATTTTTCCCTCTAAAATGGCAAAAAGCCATTGTGTATTTTAGTTTCAGAATATTCTTCAGTATCAGAGGAACTGCGTTATTCTAGAAGAAAATGCGTATGCCAGAATATGGAATATTCAACGAGATAAATCCACACTTGGCCTTCAAAATAGCTAAGGATAGATTTTATTTTTGCTTAGTCCTAATTTTAGTGTAGATGAAGCTCAATCCTTCAACATTTAAAAGTTATATTAAAAGGCAGACCTCTAGGGGCCAGAAACCAGATTCTCAAGCTTGGATAGCTGGAGTACTTTCTGAAGGCCATTTTGTTTTTATGACCATTTGGCTCAGAATTAATGAGAACTACTTTGCATAGACATCATTTTATATTCCAAAGCAGTACCTTTTGGGGATTCTTCCATTCACCTTGTAGATATAGATTATCAAAGTTGATTTTTTTTTTGCTCCCAACACATGCATGTTCTAGTCTATGAACCTCAGAGATAATTATCTTTTCAGGCCTACAATTTTAGAACATTTATCAGGTTATTAAAACCACTAATTATGGTGGTAAACACCCAAGGAATTTGGAGACTCTTGGAAAGATTAAGAAAGCCAACTTCAGAGATTCCTTTGGAGGGAAGGGGTACACAGAAGAGGAAAAGCTTTGTGTCCCCACTGAACCCTGATATTTTGACATCTCTTGGAATTGTTTCTTTTTTCTTCTCAGAGAGGATCCTTCTTGTGACTGAGATCCCGAGAAGGCCAGTGATGACTACATATAAAATCTGAGGCTGGTCGTGATATCCCCAAGTGTTTTAAACCACTAAAATGCTTTGTGATCTCTGAGTTCACAGCACCGGAATCACACCACCTTCGGGGGAGAGCTGTGTAGTCTGGGACAGATGGTGAAGACCTTTGCTGGCTCGGGATCCTCAGTGCCAGATATGCTAAGCCCATTCAAAATATCTTTGAATGCCTGTCCATCTCAGCAGTTTATCCTCAGGACTGAAGGGAGCTAAAGGAACCTCCATTTTACTTGGTAGGTTCAACCAACCCCTAAGAAGTTGGGCAATGGGGAGATGAAGCATGAAAGCCTGAGGAAGATCCTATTATCATGATAATTGTCAATATGGTGAGTTCTCTGGGGGAAAATCAGGGAAGGGGAATGGACGTGCTGGGGGTACTGTCAACTGCCCGTGGAGACAGGCCTTCCCATCCCCCCCCCCCACACACCTGCTACCCCCTCACCTGCACGGGGACGTGCTGCAGAAATCTGCCACCACCACTCTTTCCCACAGCTCTGTCCTCACAGTTCGCCCCACAGTCACACCTTCTGCTCAGGTCTCATTAGCCAGTGGGACTTCACAGAGGCCATTTAAAATTGCAAAGGTGTAATAAGAAATCCATAGATAGGACCTACTCTATGTGAAGCACTGTTTTAAGCATGCGGCAAATGTTAACGCATTTTATCCTCACAACAACTGTACAAGGTAGGTATTGCTATTACCCTCATTTGTCGAGGGAAAGATCGAGGCACACAGAGGCTGAGTATCTTGCCAGAGGTTATGCCATTGGCAGGTGGTACCAAATTCGAACGCAAGCGGTCTGACTCCAGTAAGTTACACTATCATGAACTAAGTCCTTGCCATCTAGCTCACAAAGAACACAAAAGAAGGGACATCGGGGTGATGGGCTTCTCATCCCCATTCTTTGGATCTGCTTGGTCTCACAGTCCAGGCTTCCTATGGAAGAGGGAGGAGCAAAAGCCTCCCCCTCGGGCCCCTGCGAGCCTGCTCTCCTAGGGTGCCTGAAAACCACGTGGACTCACGCACACCTGCCCGGACACAGCTGCTCTGGTGTTAATGCTGCCTGACAGCTGCTCATGGGGAGAAACAAAACCTCATCACGTGGCCTTGTTCCCCTGGTGCTTCCCCTAAGAACCAGGGTTAAACCCAGCAGAAAGGATCTTTCTTGGGACGTTAGTTTAAAACGATACCTGTTCCGGTGTGGCTTGAAACCTCAGACCACTGATTTTTCTCATTGTCCTTTGGAATCCTCCTGTGATCTCTATCCTAGATAAAAGAGATTAACAGAAGTGTTGAAAACAACTTCCACATCACGTAGCTAGGTAAGTGAAATGTTCCAGACCCGGGCATCCAAACTGCCTGGAGATCATGTTAAAATGCAAATTCTGATTCAGTGGATCTGGGGTTAAATGGAAGATTCTGCATTTCTAGCAAGATCCCAGGGGACGGTGATGGGAGCGGCAAGGTTCTAGAGCATTTCTCTCACTCCTAGAAAAGGAAGTCCTCCGCAAAGGGAGAGAGTATTTTCAATCCCAGATTGTTCTCCTCTCCTGAGTTAAAAATATCTCAAGGGATGATTTTATCGCACAGAGCTGTATGCCTACGTAGAAGAGTTGTATTGACTATGCGGTGGCTGAATACAATACGCGGTGGCTGAATACAATACATGCCGAGTTTGTATCTAAGCAATCAGTGTGTCCATTGTCCACTGGCTTTTGGTGTGGTGACCGATTGGGATACGTGTGCGAATCGAACGCTGCACAAATCTCAGTTCAGAAAGCCTTCCTAAGGGGGTAGGACGTGGAGCCTGCTTAAGAATGAGAAGTCAGGGACCCCTGGGTGGCTCAGTTGGTTGGGCGTCTGCCTTCGGCTCGGGTCATGATCCCGGGGTCCTGGGATCGAGTCCCGCCTCAGGCTCCTTGCTCAGTGGGGAGCCTGCTTCTCCCTCTGCCTGCCTCTCTCCCTGCTTGCGCTCCGTCTCTCTCTCTGACAAATAGAATCTTAAAAAAAAGAATGAGAAGTCAAACGGCAGGGGTGTGGGGTGGCTGATAGGCACTGGGCTAACGGTTCAGGGCCAGGCATCTCCTACCGTCCCCTCTTTCACTTTCTGAAGTGGTGTTGAGAGTGCCCAGTCACGTACATGCAAGCACACCAGCTGAAAAGGCCACGTGACACAACTTGTATGTAGACAGAGTTGAATCCAGATCTGCTCAAAGACTCGAGCACCTGTGCTCCCTCCCCTAGACCCCCCGACCCCCAGCACCTTGTGAAGGGGGCATGGAGCCGGTTGAAGAGCTGGGATGGGAAAGAGACCATGGACAAAGAGCTTCAGCAAGTGACCTGCAAAGGGTAGGGTTGGGGCTTGTCTGTAGAGGGTCAAGGGGATAAGGAAGAAATCTAGAATACCCGGAGAGGAGCTGTTAACACGGAGAGGAACCATGTTTTGTGTGATCTAACTTACCACAGAACTTAGTGTGTGAACAATAAAGGGTTGACTCTGCAGCTCTGGGTTGCCCAAGCCCCACAATTCCAAAGAAGGTGTGGCCTTTGCCTGGCTTCTGCGAGATCACCTCTAAGTCCTTGGAATATCCTGCTTGATGAGCGTGCCTTGGCTCACCTTGTTTTACCTTGGGCCATGCTAGATAGTTTACACTGTGATTTACAGCGGAGGCCTTGTCCATGGGGTGTCAGTTTGACCTTAGGATGGGCTGGAAGCTGAGAGCTAAGGTCCGCTGTATGAGCACTCAAGGCCTACACAACAGACTTCCCCCAAATCCCCGGACACGAGGCTTGGGTGAGCTTCCCTGGGCCAGGCGATACTCTTTTTGTCACACAGCAGTGCTGGGAGAATTAAGTGCCGTCCGTATAAATCCACTGGGAGAGTGGATCGTGGACTGGAAGCTAGTGTCCTGTGTCTCCCAAACTCTGCCCTATGCACCTTTTCCCTTTGCTGATTTTAATCTGTGTCCTTTCAGTGTTGTAGACCGTCACCCTGAGTGTAGCAGGTTTTCTGAGTTCTGTTAGACCTTCTAGCAGATCACTGAATCTGAGGGTGGACTTGAGGACCCCGATAACACTTAGAGAAGAACTCGACACCAGTACTGAGGGCCAACTTGGGTGGGTGGATTGGGGAAGCCTTTAGTTTGGTTCAGATCAGTTTTTACTGAGCACTTCCTACCCACCAGGCCATACTGGTCATTGGGATAGGAAGATGAGTCAAGTCAGAATCCCTGCTCTTCAAGAAAACCCAGTTCCTGAGGAGATCCCAAGGAAAACACCAATTTCATTCAGAAGCCCTAAGTGAGAGAGAGACACACAGCATGGTGCCATGGGGTTCCGGGGGTGGGCACCCAGCAGGATGGACATTCAGGAAAGGAAGGCTTCCTGGAGGACAGCATCCCTCGTGGACCACCCTGGAGATTTGGGGGACTTGGTCACAGTTCAAGGAGCTGCCTTTCTCCAATTATGTAACAGTTGCTCATCCTGGGGGTACTTTTGTTCCTGGAAGCACAGGTGCTGGGGTGCGAGGGAGTAGGTGTGTTTCCCACAAACCGAGGGGACTGCATAATTCATCAGACACCGAAATCAAAGTTGGGCTTCATTGGAAAAAGGAGACCCAGACTGTTTGTGTCTCTGTGGCTCCCCCTGAGGCTGTCTGTGGGGCATCCGCGCATTACGCCTCACGTAGTTGCTGACACCTCCACGCACCCCTCAGGTCGGAATTCTGCAGCACAGATTCATAGCACCTGAGGGGAGCATCATTCCAAGCCCCCTCATCCCCACCCGGGCTGGACCAGAAGCTCATGAAGTCCCCCTGATTCACAAGGGTTGAAAAGCCTTGCTCATTTCTTAACATTAGTGGGGTTTCCATTCTCTCTCTCTTCCAAGGGACATGACTACCAAGGAGTGGAGGGGGCCCTTAGGATTCCCGCCTCCCATTTCTTCACGTGTTTCTTTATTTATAACCCTTCCCCCACCCATTCTGTAAGGCACTTACCTTTGACCTGTACTTACTTTTGAAACGCTTTACTGCTTACCTCCAAGATGATGATGACAATCCTTGTTCTCTCCTTTTCAAGTCCCTCTGCCTATATTAGTGTTCCTTTTCAGATGAAATCTATGCAGGTCTTCGTGTACAATGTCCAGCCCGATGCACATTTTTTGACGGAGGCTGTCGGCCACGGCGCTAATGACGGTCATGACGATTAGACACATACCCTCGTGGCCACTATCCAGACGCACCACAAAGATGCAGCAACATACCTCTCATTCAGGGATCCCTCCTCTCCCCCGGGGATCCCACCTCTAATGGACATTTCCCCCCTCTTGTCTGCCCAGCCTTATATGCCTCCTCCTGGGTTTGGAGAATTGTCTGATCTTGGTGGAAGGTGGAGCTTACCACCGGAGAGAGAAATAAAAGGCTCTAGGCCTGTTTTCCGGACCCCCTGGGATGGTGCACTCACCTGGGATTCTGATCTGAAGGAGGGAGCCGGGAATTCATCGCGATGAAGCTGGTGGCAGAGACAGCCCCATAGGGTCTCCGGGAGTCCAACAGCAGCATCGGCGGGGGTCCAAGTTAGCCTGGGCTGTGATTCTGGCTGGCTGGCTGCTTCCTCCTGCCTGTGCTATGGGCTTCCAGCTACCCATGCTTTTCAGTAAACTACTTTTCCACTTGCACCAGATGGAGCCAGTTTCTTTTGCTTAAAACTAGTGTCGACTGACACATAATGCCCTTTAACACACACGTGCCTCCCACTGTCTTCTTTCTGAGCTGTCCTACCCCGGGGGGAGTCAGCAACTTTTAAAAGGCACATGGGTGGATGGGAACTGTGATTCTAAGTGAGGGACAGAGATGATGAAGACAGAAGAGAGAAATTTCTCTCCTCACTGATAGCTGGAAAAGAGGCTTCAGGGCTAGAATGGAACCAGTAATTCCAGCATCTTATAAAGCACTTTTCAAAAAGTTACTAAAGCCAACAATAGGAGAAAAAGAACAAGAGTTTCTTTCTTGTTCTCTTCTGAATTGCTCTCCGATTCCCGCTCTCACCCAACTCTGAAAGCACGTACTTGCTTACACATACTTGAAATGTTTATGATCTATTTCCTCCAGGATTAGTCTTCAATCTGTTATCTATATAAGAGCTGTTCTTTTTTCTATACAAAACCTGAGGGGAAAATGTGGCTCTCTACCAAACACTGCAGCATCTCCCCCTCCCCCACAAGCAGACACAATTACTTAAAACACACAACATGATCTTCTTTATTTAATTGTTTAATCAGTTTACATTCCACAACTGACAGATTATTTATTTTTATTTTTTCCATGAACAAGTCATTTAATTAATTACCAGACACTTTTTTTTTCTTCAATCGATGGAAAGACAATATTTCTGCCAATTTGAAAAAGAAAATTGCAAGATGCAGTCAGTGTCAGTGAAGTCCCCAAATGCTCTCTGCTTCCTCAGTCCTTGCAAAAATCACAGGAACCTGGCAATTTCCCTTTTCATCCCCCCTCCCACTTCCCTGTTAAATTCACCTCTCCGAATAGCACAACAGTTTCAAGATCTGGTTTGGATCACCTTTCCTGTAATTAATTAATTATGAGAAGGAACAGACAGTACAATAGATCTGATAAGATGTAGCATACTTGTTAAGATTAAACAACACATTTATTCACATCGTATCAGAACGAATTAACATAATATTTAATCTTATTTTAGCACCAATAACCACAGGAATTGCTACCTCCCAGGGCGGAGGTGGTGTTGGAATCCTGCAGTACACACCACTCCTTGTCTAACCAATCAGAAAGCACTATGCAAATGAAAGGTAAATTCATAGAAATTTATATTGACCAAGCAATAATCTGGTGGACCATAAACACTCCCCAGGTGTTTGAGAGTTTTGTCAGCTACGGCCCCTGTCTAATGACCACATATATAAAACATACTCACCAAATCGGCTCATTTTCTTTCACTTGGTAACATACATACGGCTCAGAATGTTCTATTTTAAATGAGTTAAATTTTGTCATACTGGCTCTTTGAAATGCTTTGAGAATGCCCAGGGGTTGCCTGCTTGCATTTTATTCTGTTCTCTGTGCTAAGATCTTGCAACTTGTCTTCTTCCCCATCCACCCCAGCCCCAAAGAGAAGAGGTTTCTTCACATCTAAGGAAGGTCCCTAGTTAGCGAGGACAGATAGGCAATGGTGGGCTGAGTTCCCAGTGCAAGGGACAGAACCTGTCACCACCACCTCCTAGAAAACCCAGCCTTGCCCGTGGTCACTGCTCTCTCCAGTACATCCCCTTTCAGCACTTGACTTTAAGATACAAATGTAAGGAAATTAAGGGGTTGAAAAAAACAGCTCCCAATATTGGTGAGATGTTATTAGCAGGTGACTGGGACTAGATGACAAAATGATGTGATCATTATTCTTGACCACGAGGAGGCCTGTCTGGCCCCCCTCTCCATTGTAAGATAAAGGACGTGGGCATAAGGGATAAGTTGATGCTCCCGTAGATGAAGAAAGTGACCTGCTCTGGCCTCTAGAACTTTGATGAGTCATTGGCACCATGCCCAGGGGTAGTGCTGACACCCTGTGGGGCAGATGTGACATGTATTTGACAAGCAATGGTCCTCCCCTCCGACTAGGCAGGTGAGGTGGAATTTCAGGGGCCAGGATGGCAGCCTGGCCACCCCTGCTGTGCTCCCTACTCTTGGCCAAAGCCAACCTCTGGCCTCTGTCAGCTGGGAGATCCGAGTGACTTACAGGGGAGGGGGTCCTATTCGGTCTCTTAACAAAGAGTCTAAACCTTTGCTGCCCTCTCTGGCAGCCAATTGCCACGTGTGGTTGTTGAGCACTGGAGATGTGGCTGGTCCAAACTGCAGTGTTTTCTAAGAATAAAATCCACATTGGATCTCAAAGGCTTCATGAAAAGACAACAGATGTAAAATATTTCAGTAATGTTTTATATTGATTCCATGTTAAAATAATGACTTTTGATATGTTGGGTTGAAATAGGTGTTAAAATGAATTTCACCTGTTTATCTGGACTTTTAAGGGGGGGGTACTAGGATATTCAAAATTGCATATGTGGCTTACATTCTATCTCCGTTGGACGGCACTGGTCTAAATCGCCTTCCTGAAGCCGGTCCCAGGATGATGATCACTGTGGCCTGTCGGAAGGGAGGAAGGTTTGGACAGAAGGCGCCATGGATGGGAGGGTTAGGTGAAGCTTGGTGTGAACCCCTCGCCCCCCACAAGGGCCCTTCATCTTCTCAGTCCTAGGGGAGGCAGCTCCTTGTGCTATCGGATTACCCATTCCCTTACTTCAGAGTGCCTGGCCTTTCAGGGATCCGTCTCGCTGCTTTGCGGAGGATGCTCTGGTGACTCTGCCTTTTCCCCTTCCGAAAGGTTTATCTTTCCTCCACTGGCAACTCACAGCTGCTGCCCACTGCCCTTACCCCACCCCCCAGCCCCCAGTGCTTTCTTCGTTCTGACGTGGCGGCATCCCCCAGCCGGCCTACCCGCTTCTGACCTCGCAAACCAGGTTTGTACAGTGAGTCACAGATGACAAGCAATTCACAGGCGCCCTCTCCTCTGATACTCTTCTCCTACCCCAGCTGGCAAAACTCTGTTGGTAAGGACAGTAAAATGAGAATGGCAAAGTGGGTGGGAAAAGGCATCTGAGAACAAAAAGGTAGATCAAAGGCTTTGGACTGGAGCACAAACTGGCTGTTAGCGCAAGGTTACTTTCTGAGGAGTGAGAGGGGCAAGAGGAGCAGGGAGTAAAACCCTCCAAACGGGCCTTCAGGCGGCAAGCGCGCACCCGCGGGGGCTCGAAGCCTCTAAGAATAGCAGCAGAATGGCCAAGGAGACGTGGTGCCCCCGGGAGCCCCCCTGCTCCCCGTGTGGCCGAGAAGATGCAGAGACAGTGAGGTAACGAGACTCGCCCGAGGCCCCAAGTGAGCCAGAGACGAAGCTACGAGTGCGAACCCAGGATCAGGTCTTTGTGTTGACCTTCGCGACGACCTTCACCCTTCAGACTTTGATGACTCACTTTTACTTTCTGGAACATATATTTTTACTTCAAAGGCAAAAAAGCTTTAGAACACAGGGTCCCAAGCAGACACTAGTGACTGTCAGAGAAACAACCAGAAAAACAAACAAACAAAACAAAGAAAAACACAAAACCACAACAAACTCCTGTGCCAACGACTTCCCTCCCTTCAAATCCCGCCCAGGTTCAGGATTTTAGGGCAGTCTACATAAGTCCTCCAAAAACTGAGGGCTCCATCAATGCATTTGCTTAGTCTCAATTCCCTCCCCCTTATTTTCAGTTCCCGCTTTTATCTATACATTTTTACAGAGAGTCTTGGATCTAAAACAGTCACACCACGGGTGGAAGTGGGAAAGGAGTCTGAGAATGAGTTAGTGAGAGCTGCTTATGTGAAAAGCATCATCACGTCCACAACAACACAGACACACCGATACATTCAGCCTCGAAAGGCTCTCCAGGCGACCAGGGAAGGAAGGGAAAGGTTGGGCCAGAGGGAGTCGGGGGAGACGGGGGAGAGGGACACAGAGAGTTCCCCCAAGAAGCAACACCCAGTCCTTGGAAATGAAGAACAGGGCAGCGGTTGCCGAGGTCGGCATCTGTCAAAGTGAGGCCAGGTGTGAGCTGCTGCTGTGTGCACGCCCCATGCTTACACCCCGTTTTCTGCTTCTCAGTAGTGAACGAACACCCCCTATAGTTGGGTAGTCCCCCCATTCCTGGCCGGGCTCTCTCCCTACCAGTGAGCAAGGACTTGGACTTCCCTTAGAGAAGGTCTCACCGTCACACTGAAACCGGATCCCCTGCAAAGCACAAAGTGTGCAGACCCTTTTGGAAGCACATTCTTGTCTAGAACCTAGGATTCGGTTTTTCCCCAATAGGATCACACCCAGAACATCGCCTAGTGAATGCACCATCCAAAGGACTTCCTATGAGAACCCATATGCTTTTGATGAAGCCATCTGCTTCACCAACTGACAAGAGAAAGAAGATTCCAGTTCTTTGAAACTTGTTCCCATCTTAAACTTAAAAGACCATTAAAATGTTTCAGAGCCTGATCTGTTCCCACCAGTAGGGCACGTACAGCTACAAATCAGTGTTTACAGGAAAGAAAAAAAAAAAAAGGCACTGGCCCTTGCTTAATAGTTAACTGTTTCAGCTCATATATGCTATTTGTTTCATATGGTTTACTCATTCCATGACCTCTGGGAATAATCAAGAAGGATTAAGAGTGCCCTTTGCAAAATTGGCTTTGGACCAAAGGAAGGAAGCCTGAGAATGGGTAAATTAAGGAGTCAACCTCTGTGAGGGACCCAAATGAGAGACTAGAATCCCATGTGCTGAAGCTGGATAGGGTCGGTCCTGTTTGGTGGCCAAGGTGACCGCTCACTCTCAATTGTCCTTTCAGCAGTGAGGTCCAGACACCACACGGAAGAATTCCACGCAGGCGGGGGCTCTGCTGCTGCCGAATCATTTGAACGGTGCATAATTCATGTGACACGTCTTGTTTGCAAATCACTTTGCAATGTCTTTGTCACCCTAACATGCCACGAGGTAAAGTGTCCTCATTCTGTGGATGAGGAAGTTCAAGTATGGAGAAGACCTAGTGCCCCGAGTCACAAATCATTTTAGTGCAGAGCTGAAATGAACTTTACAGTAACTGTGTTACAGAGCATAGCTTAATTAGTGAGTTACTCTGGCTTCCATGCTCTTACACCTACAATTAGATTGAGATAGCTCTCAAAAAAAAAAAAAAAAAAAAGGAGAAAAGGAAAAAAAATTCCCAAAGTAGGAATCTCTTCATTCTGTTCTGCCCATCCCTAAGCTCTGGCACTGACCTTTTTCAAAGTCTCTTTGCAGTCTCCTTCTGCTAGGAACACAGGGTCAAGTCCACGCAGACCAGTGTGGTTCTGCGGTCTGGGACTACACCCCTAGCCCCGACTGCCAGCCCAAGACAACCAGAAGTTGCTGGAAGTTGCTGGAGCTGTGACCATCAGGATGCCCCTGAGTGATGGAATTATAAACAATCCTCTAGTCTTTTTGTTGTTGTTGTTGTTCTCTATTTTTCTAATTTTCTACAGTTTCCTATTACTCAGAAAAGGTAACCCAATAGCCAATAATAGTGTAGTCTAAGAACTAACAATAATGCTTAAGAAACATTTTGCACCAGGGAGGCAGCCGTGGGAAGAGTGCAAACACAGCCCACCAAGCTGACTGCTTTGAGAGACACCAGAATCTCCTGTGTCTATCAGCTCCGGTGGGCTTAAAAGCCTGTCCCCTTACTCTGCCGGATACCAGCTAGAAGACAGCACAGGAGCCCACCTGGCCGGGAGGCACCAGTGATTTCTAAATATGGTGAAATCACCTCTCCCTAGACTCAGAGGGCTGGATTTGTCCACTGGGATGGTTGGCCCCTGGAGCAAGGAGGAACATTTTCCGAAAAGGCAGCTTCCCTTTAGCTGCGAGAATCACCCAAGCAACCCTCACAAACCACACCAAAGATGACCAGAGTGTATTTCTTTCCACTTCTTTCCCTCAGACGCTTGAAAACCAGTTAATTAACGCTCCCAGAGTAAGCCAGGTGAAGACAGAGTCAATGCCTCTGGGTGCTTGATTTCATTACGCTGAGTCTGACTCCGGTGGGCAGCTTTAGGGACCTAAGCAGCACATCCCCCATTAAATCAGAACAACTACGTGTGGTTCATTTCAGACCTCTTCTCATGACGGTGGAGGACTATTACAAGGGAGGGCCCATACTCAAAGAGTTCCAGGAGATCATCTTCCCTTATCAAAGGAAAGGCAAGCACTATTAGGTGGAACCACTCACCCCCAATGAGAGAAGATACCAGAATGGGCTCAGGGTGCTGCATATGGACACATGATCAAGGAAGGCTTTGTCATGATTTGGTGGAGATGTTGAGTCTTCCTGACTTTGTGATCCCTGAAGCTGAGAGGATGTAGTTATTGAAAGGCTGAGGCTTTCAGGAGGACTGAAGCTGTAATAGGCACATTTAGATTTTTTTTTTTTTAATATTTCCATGCCAGGAAGCTACCGACCTCCTTTTGAAGCCTGCAGCCACAACAGACGAGGAAGGTGGCTGCTTGGAGTGTGAGAATGAGCCCCTCTGGAGACAAATGCCTGAACTCTTTCAATCAACTATTTCAAGTTGATGCAGAAGGAAAGTGGAAGTGAGTGGAGGGAGAGGAAAAGGAAACATGGAGAAACCAAAGCTCCCAAAACGGGGAGAGAAAAAAAATAGGACCTCTTTCCAGGCAGACGTTCCACTTCCCTGAATCCCCAATCTCATAGGGTAAGGGAGGAAATGAAAGCTGAAATGGGCCCATGCTTAAGGCTGATTCACATGGAGCTCAAAACACATCCATGGTCAGAGAACTTGCACGCACACCTGTTAAGAAATTTGAACTTGACCTGGGGTCAGGGCTGGGGCTTTAATGAGGCTGCTAACCCTAAATCCAATCCAAAGGTTGGGTTCTACCATGAGGTGAAGTTGGCAGAGGCTCCTTCGTCCTTCTCCCTCCCCCTCCCTTTCTCCTTCCTCAGCCAGGCCACTGCCTCGATGATACCACAGGGCGGCAGGTCTTACCCTGGACCCCTAGGTCGGAGGGATCGAGGCCACCCAGGCAAGGACTTGCCATCTGTACAGGGCTTCCATCCTGACCCGTGGCTTAGGCTTTTTATTGGCCCCAAGCAGGTTCAGACCTCAGAGTGTATCTGTTCCTATCTGGCTCAACGTTCCCGCTCTCCTGATGGTTGAGGTAAGCCCAGGTGGTTGACTTCTTTCTCAGGAATCTCTTAACATTTCAGGAAGGTTTTGAAGGGACACAATTAAGGGTCGATCCTAAAGATGAGTAGCTGGAAAGAGTGGCTGATCCATTTATGGCAAGCATGGGATAAAAAAAAGAAGGTATAAATAGTCACAGGTCGGTGAAGCAGTATGTTCAAACATGGCTGCTTAAGAGAAGTTTAAATGGTATCAAGTTGCCCCCTTTCGAAATGCTTTCCCCATCTTCCTGCTGGGAAACAGCTGGAGTTTGGGTCTGGTCACAGACAAGCCCTCTGTTCCCCAAACAGACGCTCATGGACACCTGCCCCTCCCTGCTTGGCGGAACCCACTCAAGACACTTGGAAGGAAGACACAAGGCCTCTCAATCTGGGATGCTTCTCACTTTTCCTCAAGCCCCAGTATGCCTCGAAGGGGGAAATCGTAACTCTTCAAGAAAAAAATTTTTTTTAAATTCCATATACAATAGAAAAATTGGGTTTTCCTGAAAATGGTTTCTCTTCTCAAAGAATAAATCCTTTATTTTAAAAATCCTTAGAAGCCCAGTTGGAAGGTAATAGCATTTCCTGCTCCATACCTCATCCCACATCTCTCGGCACACCCATACAAGGGGCAAGCGCATGTGAGACCTTCTGCAGAAGCCGCCCAGTGTCGTGGGGAGGAAGCCTTGAGTAGTACATCCACACCCGCGTCCGGGTTATATTGATACAAACACACCGAAGATGCACCGGAGGGTTACACATATACAGACACCCCACATTCAGGCCATTCATGCCCATGGGATGTTCCATCTGGATGTGAATTACACACACACACACACACAGTCAGAGAGAGCAGATGAGGAGACAGGCAGGACTGGTAGCCTACAGAAGAGGGAGAGGTGGTTAGTAGGTGAGGAAAGGTGGGAAAGGTAGGAAGATAGATCAGAAGACAGGTAGATGACACAGGTGCGTGGATGGGAAGGAAGGCTGGTGAGCTGTCGTTGGCAAAGTGCCCCGAGCACTCTTCGTTATGAAGCAACTGAATTCTCAGCTGCATGGTTTGACCCAGGACTGTGCAGCTCGGGGATTCACTCTTTGCCTCCCCAGGGCTGCGCAGCCCCCGCAGGGTCCCCGAGGTGACTGTCAGCGGCTCCTGCCCACTCTTCCCAGCAGATGCTCGTCCCTACAGCTCCCACGACTCTGGCTGACTTCGTGGTTAGCCCACACCTGCAGGGCCAATCGGCTCAAATGAGCCTGAGACACTGGGCTGGACTTCTGCCACCTCTGTCTGGGGGCCAGCCACTATGACGGCTATTAGGGGATGCATGGCCTTGAATATCAAGAGGAAAAGGAAAAAGATGGAAAGAGTCCAGAGTTCTCCATTAATTTACACAATATCGTACAAACTCAAGCCCATGGGACGTGGAGGTGCTCTCTCTGCATGTGACCCATTTTCTTTCATCTGTACAGAGGTCGCCCCTAGGAGAGGGGTAGATGTCCAGTGACAAAGGACAGCTTCCACGATGGGGAGTGAAGGTCTGGTTTGGTTTGGTACGTACTTGTACAACAGCAACAGAGGAAACGTTCCTTCTCCCTCCTGAACCGTGCTCCCCTTCTTCTCTCATGGCTTTGGCACCCAGCTTTGCCTTGAACTCCCAGATTTAGAGGACTAAATCCTGTGGCATCCCAGAACTGTGACGTGAAGGACCACGGGGCCCTCTGAGGCCCAGTGGGTTTGTTCTTGGTTCTGCCCTCTGGGAATTTCAGCTGCACATTACAAATAATAGAAAAATGCAACACAAACGCTAAAAGCCCACGCTCAGAGAACATCCACCACACGCACACACGCCAGGGATCTGAAGCTACGGAACGGGCGCCCACACTGGCTTGCCCGTTCGTTATTCTCCCTCGGTCTCGGGCCTCCGCCCCGGGCCGCAAAAACACCACAAATGATGGAGACAACAGTCAGGATGCAGTCTTTCCATTTTAAAAGGTGAAAAGGAAAAAAAGGAAACCACCAGGCGTCGTCTTGCACGCATACGCACACACACGCACGCACGTGCACACATCACAGCGTTACTCCAAGGCTCCAGTCTGCCCGAGCAGGACGGCAGGTGTGGTCAGGGGCAGGGTGGCCTCTTGTTTAACTGGGTATAAGGCAGCTGGAAGGTAAGACTGGGTTTTCTGAGCATCCACTGAAGTGTCCCTTTATTGACGTGGATCTTGCCTCTCAGCACGTTGTTCTCTCCCCCTTCCCACCTCTAAAGCTTGGTCCAAAAGTTCGGCAACGAAGAGAAAACTTCCTCTCGGTCTGTTTCCTCTCCCACTTCTCATGTGTCGCTGGTGGGCCAGGAAGGGAACCAGAACAGGAAGATCAGGAGACGTGGTTCTGCAAATGATCTCAAAGATCTGGTTACATTCTATGAACTACGTACGGGCTTTGTTTCTCTGCGATATGATCGGTGTTGGGGTGGTGTCCTCACTGCGGGCCCAAGGGCGGCACCACCTTCTCTACATCCGTGCCGCTTCAGACACCACTGGCGACATGTCCCTTCCCGGCCCACCACCCCATCCTCGTGAGGGACGGGAATCAGGACGCTACCACGGGGGGGTGATGTTCGTTCTGTCTTCAAGAAACCATGGAGCCAAAAGTTAAGAAGGGATGGAAGAGCCACATGATGGGGACGCTTTCCCCATCCTGGTGATGAGGCAACACAAAGTCCGACGAGATGCGGGTGCCTGAGCCAACTCACCTCTACCTTGGCAGTGGCATCATCTTGAGTTAGTTTGTTTTATATATGTATATTATATATATATTTATATATATATATGTATGGGTTTGTTTTTTAGCACACTGTCCCATTCTCGGGTCTGGATTTAGGGCAGTTGGTCCTCGGGACAGGTTGGACAGAAGGGGCCAAGGTACAGAAGAATCCCGAGATCAGTGTGAGGCCCAGGCCCCCCCACGCACAGAACATGGACCATCCGTAGCCGTGGCTGATGTCATCGGGAAGTCCATACAGGTAGCGTGGGTAGCGTGACAGCTCGAAGTTGATTCCAGCCACACAGGTGCACAGTGAAATGATGCAGAAGGTTCCTGGAGGGCGAGGGAGGGAACACGGGGTGAGGGAGAGGGAGAGGGGGGAGGAGAGGGAGGGAGGGAGAGAGAGAGAGAGAGAGAGAGAGAAGTGAGGTTGACGGCCTTTTCAATTCTCTTGAGTAGGAAAGATGAGAAGACCCAGGTACGAGGCACCTGCAAACTAGATCAATATCTGGAAATATTCACAGGGAGGAGACTAGCGTGACGAGATCATGGCTTCCTTGCTTTCCAATAATTGCCTGGTCTTGGAAAAACTTGGCAAGTCTCTCCTGTGGGAAAATACTAAATGAGTACCACAGTAGAGTTTCATGTACGGTGTGTAGTGGGGCAGAAGAAAAGGATTCAATTCATTTTTCTAAAGCACTGAAAATTCACTGTCTTTTTTGGGAGACACAAAAAACACCTCCCCCCTCCTGTTTGCTACTTTTTTTTTTTTTAAGATTTTTTAAAATTTATTTATTTGACAGAGAGATAGCACAAGTAGGCAGAGCGGCAGGCAGAGGGAAAGGGAGAAGCAGGCTCTCTGCTGAGCAGGGAGCCCGATGCGGGGCTCGATCCCAGGACCCTGGGATCATGACCTGAGCCGAAGGCAGCCGCTAAACCGACTGAGCCACCAGGCGCCTCTGTTTGCTACTTTTTTAAAGAGAAAACGATCTCTATTCTTTCCTACATAAAATGTTCTTATACAACACTGGATTTTCCTTCTCCTGCAAGACAACATTCCCCAAGGCATTCTCCATGGAACACTGACCCTAGGAGATACTCCTTTACAAAGCGGTAGCAGAGTCCACATCTCTGGGAAACTCTGTACGCAACTTCTCGCCCGTGAAGATTTATCACCCACAGTAGCATGAGCTCATGCATCTAACCTAGCCGTATGAGTATTTCACAAACTTACTGAACGAGGGGACCTCCTCTTTAAAAAAAAAAAAAAAAAAAGACTCCTAGGAACCTTCAATGAGAAGGCTGCTTTAAGACATAGAATGTTATAAAAATGAGAATTATAAACCCATTTTTAACCATTAGAGGTATGTGGTATCCCCAAAATGAGTTCAAGAGCTTTTCTCAATATTGGCTGTGTCTCACGGTCCTTCTGTCAGCCCTGATAGGGGAGGAAGGACCTGTGAAGTCTAAGAAGGCTGGGTTGGGTTGGAGGAAGGAAGAATTTTAGGGGGTGGGAACAAGAATCCAGGGCATTATAATTATATTTATTATAAGACCACCTGCTCCCTGATGGTCAAGTTTCTTTAAGATCCAACCTCGTCTCTTCCGGGCCTCAGGCCCATGAGCGTGCAATAACTTCAATGTCCACAGTGCAGGGAGCGGTACCTAACGTTTATTAAGCATTGTGTGCGAGGAACTGTGTTAAGTGCTTAACATGTATTGAAACTGTCATTCTCTAAATAAATCCATGCAGTAGGTTATATGCTTAGCCCTATTTTGTCCCTATCCCTATTTGATTGAAGAAATTGAGGCCCAGAGAGGTTAAGCCATCTGTCTAAAATCACACAGCTAGTAACTGGTAGACCCAGGCTATGAACTCGGGCAGGCTAGTTCCAGAGCGTGCAGTCTTATCCTCTGTGCTAAGTCATGCAAGGTGGGTCCCTCCTGTTATGTACCTGGGCTCAAGATGAATTCTCTATCACTCTGTCTGGGGTAGGGTAGTCCGGAGGCTTGGACGGCTTGTTAAAGCAGAGGGCTGGGCCCTACCCCCACAGTTTCTGGTTGGTAGGCCTGTGGTGAGGGAGAGGCCCTGAGACTTTGGATTTTTAACAAGGTCTTGGGTGATGCTGATGGTGCTGGTCCAGTGACTACACTTTGGGACCACTAAGTCGGGAAAAGGTTTTAGTAGAGAAAGATGAAAATTAATAGTCCGAAGTTCAGAGGACAGAGGGAAAAAATTACAAATGAGCAATACAAGTGAAAAACACTCAATTTTGCCAACAGCAAAAGACTTGAAAAATAAAACTGTAGTAACAGAACATAATCAAATCAGCTGAGTTTTGGTTTTTGTTTTGTTTTTTAATGATTATTTCCAAAACTAGTGAGGGAACAGTAAAATGGACCAACCCACGGCCTCCAGGGGAAGGAAGTGTAAGCTGGTGTTTCCTTACAGGAAAGTGATCCTCAAAATATTCACACCTTTGACCTAGTGATTTCATTTTGGATTAAGAAAGGAATTACACCTGCGAACAAAGATGTTACTATAAAGCTGTGCACGTGGTGAAGGGTGCTTCTAGCACATGGCCGTTGGAGGGGGAGCCAGAGCAAGCCCCAGGTACCCAGTGAACACTGCTCTTTGAGCTGAGAGGTCCAAGCTTTCCGCGGAGTGACTGAAGGTGTTGAGATCCTCTGGTAGCTCTGATCTGCACTCCCAAAGACCACTAAGGAGCCTGCTGCAAGGGCCAGGAGGAAGGGAGGTGGGGGCTGGCGTGGAGGGAGCAGGGCGCAGTGAATAACTGTTCAGTGAACATTCCTTATGGAGGCGACCGAAAGCCATGCACTTAAGCATGTACAAACACATATGGCACCATCATTGCCTGCCTGAACAGGGGTCCCAAAGTTCGGGGAGTTACGAAGCAGCCCTGCCCCTCTTGCTGTACCCTGGGATTCAGACGGAATTCTATGGTGTCCACAGCGGATTAGGTCCTACCTTGGTCCTGCGGAGTCAGCATCTCCCAGGGCAGAGGTTGGGGGAATCTTTTGGTTTTTACAAGTCCCTCGGCTGATTTCTGTCGATCAAGCTGGTGAGAGCCTTGGGTTAGGGCAGAGGGCCTTTGTGTAAGAGAGCCAGGTGAAGGAAGGAGCAGAGGTGGTGCAGAAGGAAGGGGCAGCCTGTGGGGCGTGGCCAGAGAGAAAGTGACAGGCTGCGAGTGCAAATAATCCACATCCCAACAAACCAGAGCCGGCCCGCTGTGCCTCAAGTACGCTTCTTCCACTGCCTGGTTCGGGAACCTGAGTGTGCAGATATCATTTCTAAAATTTAGACATAGGACAGGAAGTGTGTGAGTGTGTGCGTGCATGTGTGCGTGCGTGCTGAGGTCAAATCGGAGCTGCCCTTGGAAGGCACTCGGAACCATGGATCTGGAGCCTGATAGAAAGTTCTGAGCTAGAGGGGCGCCTGGGTGGCTAAGCATCCAACTCTTCGTTAAGCATCTGACTCTTGGTTTCGGCTCAGGTCATGATCTCAGGGTCATGGGATCCAGCCCTGCGTCGGGCTCTGCACGCAGCTCGGAGTCTGCTTGAGATTCTCCTTCCCTCTCCCTCTACCAGTCCCCCTGCTTGTGCTCTCTATCTAAAATAAATGAATAAAATCTTTAAAAAAAAGTTCTGAGCTAGAGATGTGGACTGAATCATCTTATACATTGAAGCTGTGTGTGTGAGGAGGTCACCCAAGGACTTTATATAAATTGTTACCTACATAGGATGCTTTAAAAAATGGAGACATTTCTTCCCATCCAAAGGTGCTCTATCCTCCTGATTAAATCAAGTGATTTGTTCTGGGGGAGAAGGTTGACCTCCAGAACTTTTGATCTTCCCAAGTTGCCCGTAGCTGCAAAAGCTCTCTATCTACTGCTTTAACGGTGTGTTCTGCGAGTAGAGGGAACAGGACAGAAAAGATGTGCTTGATAAATTGAGAGTAAAGAGATGAGGTCCATGCGGACCTAATTACCAATTGGAAATGGCCCAGCTTATTGACAGAATACATCTTGTGTTATGTTAATGGAGTTAATTGGGGGATCTTCCTGCCTTACCTTCCTGACAGTTGTTCTGTGACTTTGGAACCTTTTTAAAATTTCTGTTTGTTAGCTCTTGTCAATATTCCCCTCCATGGGCGAACACTTCTAGGGCTCTCACCAAAGCCGGCCCTCTGAGCCAGTCATCTAAGCTACTTGTTGGGAAGTTCTGTGTGACTAAGGGGCCAGGGCTGGAGCACGTGCTGTTAAGCTTCCACATGACGCTGCTGTTGTCCGTTACGATCGAGGACTGATCATTTTACGTACTTCTGTGCTTCTAGAGTCAAACTTGAAAATGTGTATTAAGAAATAGAAATGAAAATACACAGGGGCGCCTGGGAGGCTCAGTTGGTTAAGCGGCCGGCTCTTGATTTCGGCTCAGGTCATGATCTCAGGGTTCTGGGATCGAGCCCTGTGTTGGGCTCCACGCTCAGCACAGAGTCTGCTTAGGATTCTCCCTCTCCCTCTCTCTGCCCCTCCCCCCTGCTTGTGCGCTCTCTCTCTCAAATAAATAAATCTTAAAAAAGAAAAGACATGGATATATGCATGTATATGGTGGATCCTCGATAAATGGACTGAATGGATAACGTGTTGCCATGTTCGTCAGCAGCATCCTCTGACAACCCACTTCAAGGCGGACTTTGACCAGAGTCCCGGAGAGTGAAGAATGTGATGCGGGACAAAGGTGGGCGAGGAGCCTGCCTGACCCAGTTTTCTCAGGTGAGGAACTCAATTCTCAGACCTGTAAGCCGGTGACTAACTGGGGGGTGTGGGGTGCAGAACGCCCCCACCCCTTGCTGCCTCCACAGCTCTCTGGGGTTCTCCGGCAGAACTACCACAGATGCTGAAAAGCCTCTGTGGAAACCCTGCCTCAGCTGAAGGACGGTGGCCTCCTCTTCATTCACCCAAGAACAGTGTGAGGTCCTCCGCTCCCCTCCCCAGCAGCAGACTGGAGCCTGTGGGGCTAGGTCTTCAGGGTCTGTCATATTATTCTCCATGAGCACTTACTGAGACTTAAGTGAGGATCCAAGGAATAATGCATAGTCACATCCTCTTAATAATTCCCCCCATGGCTTGGGGTTTGGGCCTAATTCCAATCAGACTCCAAGGCTAACTATAGTCAGAGTATAGCAGTTACGTGAGAAGAACTCCGCCCCAAGCTCTTCCTTCCAGAGCCAGGCTCTGCTGTGTGCTCTGGACCTGGCTGTGAGAAGCGGCAGGTGTGATGCAGGGTTCTGAAAGGATGAACAGGATTCCCCCCAGGTAGTACACAGAAGGGGGTCCTCCCTGGTCTGGAGAGCGTCCCTCCTTCACCCTCAGTGGCCCCCTGTCCTAGGTCTCTACGAAGAGATGAGAAGGCATGCCCATGTACCACCGTCCCTGTGCCTCTTGGTTCCAAAAGGCTCACCGCTCTAGCCTAGTCCAGCGTCTGTCCTTTACTACGTGAGCTGCTGTAACAAGCCCCTGCTAGCTTACCTTCTGTTCTTGCCCCCGTAGAGTAGCCAGTGATATTTTAAAAATTTAATCAGATCAGAATTCTCTCCCCTGCTTACAACCCTCCAATAAGCTTCCTATCACACTCAGAACGAAACCCACACTCCTTACCCGAGTGGACCCTGCCTCCCTACCTGGCCTCATTTCTCACCTTGACTCCTCAAATGTCATCCTCCCAGAGAGATCCTCTCTGGCCTCCTCCTAAAATAGTGCCTCCCCCAGTGGTTTTCCAGCTGTTGTCTCAGGAGCTGTCCCTGGGAGATGGAGAAGAGGCTCCAGCCCTTTCTCCTCTCTTTGGCCAGAATAGCCCTGCTTTGATCTGTGTCCGTGTGAAATTTCATTTGAAGAAAGGAGTCCAGTGATTTCAACATTTTTGAAGAGCACCAGGCTTGTCCATTCGCAAGGGGGCCTCACGGAGGCCATTACAGGGACTAAGCATTGGAGAGCAAAGTCTGATGGACTGTTCCCATAGTTGCAAGTCTATGCCTTTGGCAGAAAAAGCTAATCAGTCTCAGCCCTCACTGCCGCTGGTCCTGGAAGGGGCCTTAGACTCCCACTCAGCCCTGCCCCTCCAGGCAGCCCCAAGCAGCCAGCCAGTTGGAAGGAGAAGTGAAATCTAATTGCCCCTCTCTGTGCCAGGACCCTCACTCGCATGGACTCAGAGCTCAGGAAGTCCAGCCAGAAGAGACGCAGACGACAGGCTGTGCTGGGAGATCCTCCAGCTCCAAGAGAACAGCAGCCTCCAGACCCCTCTAGTGTCCCTGCTTGCGAACCTCACCTGGGAGTGGGAAGGATGGCCAACAGGCGGAAGGAACTAGGCAAACATAATCCTTCCTTCTGGTTCTTCAAACACGCCACCTGCTTCCTCTGATGACGCTCCCACCTGAAGCTCTTCAGGACTCGCGACCTTGCAAACCCACAGCCCCGGCCTGGTCCCACCGGTCTGTGTCCCGTGGGCCGCGGCTGAGGAGGACAGGGCCTGCGGGGCTCCCGGGCTGCTGCCCGCCCCGTCGCCGGCCCCCTCGCTCCAGGCACAGCTGAGGCTCGAGGGGGGGTGGGAGAGGAACCAGTTTGCATGCCGGCCTGCCAGCTCCCAGCTCCTGTTCCAACACCAAACACAGCTTTCCCCATCCACCTCCTCCACATCGCTGCCATCTCTAATTAGCACTTCCCGGGTTGCCAGATATTAGATTCCAGTCCCCCCCCTCCAGGCCCCCACCCCCGAGTTTCAGTTTCTCAGCTGTTTGATGACTTCCCCCTGCTTGGTATCTCCTCCCTCAGTTTCCCAGCTGCCCCTTGATCCCGGCTTCGTGCCACCTCTCTGTCCCGCCCCGTCTCCTGCAGGGGCTTCTCATCCTCCTTTCGTCTTGGCAGACTTGAGGTTCCCAAGCTCTCGTCCCACGTAACACACTCCTTCGGGCAACTTCACCCTCTTCTCTGACTGGAGATGCCACCACTACGTGATGGAGTCACAGGACCGTGTGGTATTATGTGATATCCTATGCTCTGTAATTATGTGTCCCCAACCCCCAGCGACACAGAATGGTCAAGGTATATCCTTGGCTACACACAGGTTTCCAGCACTTTCCCCACAAACCCCAATTCCCTTAAGCTCCTGACTTCTTTATTCTTTCAAAATCTTGCCTCCCTAGTAGGGTGATCATCCATCCTCGTTTGCCTGGGGGTTGGTGGTGGGGGTGGGGGTGTGGCCCTGGAATGTGGGATTTTCATCCTAAAACTGGAAAGTCCTGGGCTACGTGGGACAGATCAGTCACCCTTGCAGGTTCCCTCACTCCGGCGCCCTTCGGTGGTACTGCCACAGGGACCGATAAATCCTTGCTCATAAATTAAATTAACCATCATGCCCTCACCCAGCGAGGAGGGACACGCAGACGCCTGGAATGTGTTGCTTATATTGAGACATGCCACGCTGGGGTTACACGGTTTTGGGGCAGCTAACTCCTCTACCACCCTGAGTTGTCACCAAGGAACACTTAATCAGCAGCCCAATAATGGTCCCACCCCAGGACCACCTTAAAGCTCAATAATCTTAGAGCCAATATTCAGAGTCCTGGTGTTAACCCCTGCTCAGCTCACTCCTGAGCACGACTGCAGGTGTGTGAGGTGTGGGCAGGGCCTCCCGTGGGGCTGCTGCTATATGAGCACACAGAGGATCGGGGTGGGGGGGGTATGTGTCTCCACCCCCTTCAGGGATTGTCCGAGAAGCCATGTGAGTAATGCCCCAGCAATGGACCCTGTGTACAAACGGCAGCAACACTGAGGTCTCAGGTTAGGCAGCAGAAATGCTTTTCCTAATTCAAGAAGCCATCAGCCAGGAAACCGAGACCTTCGAGAAGGTTCTCACAGGAATGCAGGGCAGTTACATATTGTGTGCACAGGCACTTTCCCAAATATCCATTCCTTATGTGACCAAGTGGCGCCCAAAACTTCACTGGAGTATCATTCCTGCAGCTTTCTAGGGCAGGAAATCCATCTGCGTGACACTTTCTGCTCCTGGGAAGGAGGAATGACGTCTGTGTATCCCTAGCCCTCGCTCGTCCATTCCCTTGTTGCTTCGTGGCCAAAGGGCCTCTGTTCTGCCCAGAGCCCACCAGCGTGCTGCAGATCGGTGGCTGCAGACGTGCCCGTGTGGGCATGCACGTCAGGGGTCAGGGACGTCTAAGCGGCAGCCCCAGTCCTCCCTCACACACTCCCCTGCGAGCCCCGCTCTGGTCTTTAACACCATAAAGAAGCAAATTGGCAAACAGAAAAAGGGTCCCTCCTCCTCCAACAGCAGTATCTGCATCCCGGGAAGCTGATATATACTAAGCCCTTCCTTTGCGGAGATTAAATGTCTCGGCAGCATTTAGCTCTCAAGAGCACTTTATAGCTTTGCTCAGACCTGCATGGAATATAAATTACTGTTGAATTATACACCATTGCATCCAACAGCCAACAGGGAGCCCACGTGGGGTTTCACATCCAAGGTGCCTTAGGGTTCGTTGGGATGACGCATGGAGCAGTGACAGGCTCCAAGAACACCCTGCAAGGCATGGCGCCCTGAGTTTGGACAAAATCATCCGTCATTCTGCAAACTCTGCAAACGCTCTAAGCAGAGACACGGCAGGAGCGCCGCACCCCCTTAAGCCCCCACCCCCGCCGCCAGGCAAGCAGGGTGCGTCTCCGTGCTACCAGACTGCTATGTCTAGGCATGCTGATACCCCCCTAATGCAACGTCCCCAACTCCAGCACTGAAAGGGACTGGCCCGTGCATACAGCTTGGCATCGGTTCTCAAGACAATGCTTCCAGATTCCCAACCTAGAACCCGGAGCCTTATGCCTTTGTTTTCATACCCCGTACGGTGGCCACCAAATCCGGAAGCACTGATGTCAGGGACACAATTGTGTCCTCGAGAAATTCCTATGGTGCAGCCCTAACCCCTGTGCTTCAGAATGTGACCGTAGAGAAGACAGGGCTGTCACAGAGCTAATAAAGTTAAAACGAGGCTGTTGGGGGGGGTCCCTAATCCAAACTGACTGGTGTCCTTACAAGAGGAGGAGATGAGGACACACAAAGAGACACCAGGCAGCTGCATGCACAGAGGGAAGGCCAAGGGAAGAGGCAGCAGCAAGAGGGTAGCCCGTCTGCCAGCCGAGAAAGAGGCCTCAGAGGAGACAACCCCGCTGATGCCTTGATCTTGCGCTTCCAGCCTCCGGAACGGTGGGAAAATAAATTTCTCTTGGTTGAGCCACCCAGTCCACGGTTTTTTTGTTTTGGCAGCCCTAGCAATCTAATGCAACAGGTGAATACATAATACATGGCTTATTACCATAACATTATAATCCACGATAAAATAAGACCATCTTTATTTCCAGACTTCATGGCCTCCCTATATCTACAACAGGTATCTAAACCTAGCCATAGAAAACAATAGCTGCGGGGCATCTTCTGGGGTTTTTTCCCACCTAGTCTTCCTCACCAATGTATCTATGCTTACTGCCACTCAATACCCATCAATCCATTTATTCTTTTGGGTATCGATTTAGATCTGATCACAACATCCATGGCTCCGTAGCCTCTCCACCAAAGACGGAGCCTTCGCAAACCTGTGCAAACATCTCAAGGGCTAAGCAAATGGAGGGGGGCATTGGTGGTGTTCAAGTGCTTTTTGTGATGGGAATTTACTAAGGTCAAGGAACCTCTGTCCGATGTCCTTGACTGGAGTTGGACATTTCCATCCTCCACCTGGTCTACACAGAGTCCAGCTAGCCTTGATGGTCTAAGCCAAGTCCCATCTCTCAAGAAGCCTTCCCTGAGAATGCCCAGCTCAAGATTATTTGTATGTTTTCTGAATCCACAAAGCTTTTTTGGTCTGGAACAGGTGACCTGACAATTATAGGGACCCCTTCTTGTTCTCTGTTTTAGTTTGTGTTCAGCTAGACCTCACTTTCTCCAGAATTGGCGTGGAAGTGATGTCTCCTTCAGCATCACACACAGCGCTGAGCATGAACTCCATGTCACTAGAAGAAATGGACTTCCAGGCTATCGGGCTTTCAAGTGAAAATACGGGCTTTGAAACCTAGAGGGGAATGAAGTTGACACCATGCCCAGTCCTCCCACCCTTTTCCGTTTCCGTCCTCCCTCCTAAGCCGTTCTGATCGCATGTGCACACCTACCCAGTTTCACTGGGCACCTTGGGTTTCAGGAAGCATTTTTATATTCACAGAAACTCTGCATTGCAATAATACCCTCTCTGCAGGATTATTTTGAAAAGCGATAATAAATGGGAAAAGGCTTATAGAAGTTGAAATTGCTTTCTATACATAAGGTATAATATTAGAAATGGAAGGCTTTAAAGGAGGGTGAGGAAAAATTGTTCTGGAGGACAAGAAAAAAATGAAGTTGCTGTTTTCCTCTCCATCACCCATTCCACGTGCCCCCCAGGCCCCGGCCCCGCCCCAGGGTAAATGCCACACCGGGAAGTAATTGCTTCCAGAGGAAGGACTCACTCAGGACTCTTGATTCTGTGGACTTTGTGGAACCAGAACCACAGGATTTGGAAGATCTCAGAATACATTTCTGAGACAGATCCTCCTCAGTAACGGAACTTATCTTTGGGCTCAGAGAGGTTACAGCATCCAGCAAGGGTTACATGATGACATGGGTGGAGAAGCTTGTAAGCCTGTGGTTCAACCAGGATGGGTAAAAGGAAGCAGCCCCAATAGCAGTGTTGGGAATCCGTATGTAACAGGAGTTGGGGACCTTTTTAAGCTGCCACAAAGCTTCTGACCTGGTTCCTCTGGCATATAGGGGCGGCATCTAGAATTCTCCCACACTCATTTATTAAACACCTAGTATATAGTGGACTGTGAGAGTTATCTTTTTATCATTTTTAGTCTACACAGTACAGTTTCCTTTTTTTTTTTTTTTTTTTTTGGTAAAACTACCACCATTCTTTCTCACAGGGAAGCCATTCTGGGATCCTAAAGATTCATTCAGACATAGGCAGCTGACTTGAAGCAAGTCTCAGGTGGTGTAACTTCTGTACCTCGAGGCTGGGATCACAAATGTGTGCAAATACGTGCAGCACAGAACATACATTATATAATCCACATGTAATCTCCAGTTAAATAACTTACTAAAGGTCCCAAAGCATACGCGACAGAGCAAATACCTGATTTTGCCGTAAAACCTAGACTATCTGGTTGCAGAAACATCTGAGAACTATACATTATACTTGCTCCCACTGCCCCCATTAAGAAAAATCCCCCAGAAAAAGTCACCACTGGCCCACTCCACTTTTGCCCACCTGCCCTGGGATATTTCATGCTTCATGGAGCAAGAATTGGGAAAATCAGAGGTGGGTGGTCTGTGGTGAGCTGTGAGTTTTCCATATGATAGGCATCTATGTCTGCGTGAAGAGTTCTAGAAAGACAATGAACCAAGAGTACAGCATCACATCTTTCTCAATGTGAATCTTTGGAGCTTCCTATCCATCTGGGTCTTGGTTCAGAGCTGAGAGTTGGTGGGATCCAACTGGCTTCTTAACTAAACTGAGAGTGGCATCTACAGCTGTGCAGAAAGGAACATTCTCAAGCTGTGAACAGTGAGCTTCCAAGAGTAAAGCCACTCAGCGCATGCCATCTTCCTGCCACTGCTTCTCTGTTCTCTCCTTCTCTTTGTAGGCCAACCCTTTCTGGTGGATGACGATGGTCGGCAGAGCAAACGTGGAGAATCTCTAGGGTGGAGGGCGATCTTGTCCTGGGTTTCTTGCTTGGGACAAGGCTGGAAGTAATTCAAAACCTCCTACAGACCATCTCTGATGCTACGGCTTCTTGGTTGCTCCGGTCAATGATGTTCTTAAGTGGTACACAAGCCACATCACCCCCCAGGGCCAGCAGGAAGCCCAGCACAAGTAGACCTATCATTACGTAGGAATTCCTGTCTTGGTGGTCTAAGGCTCTCCTGGCCCAGAGGTACACTAAGGCAGTCTACACCCGCTGCCTGGTAGGAGAACTACAGCCAGAGGGGATGTGCATAGTGGAAGGAGAACTCCACCAAGAATCAGAAAATCTGAGTTCTGGTCCCATCCCTGGCCCACGAAGTGGGCAGATCATCTCATCTCTCTGGCCGTGATCCCTCAACCATGCAATACACAGAGGGAAGGGCTAGATCTCTGTGATCCCTCCAGTTAAGTGATGCCCTGACTCTTGGTATGGGGGTAAGATGGTTCCATTCTCTCTGAACTGCTCTAGGATGGGCTGCTAGTTATTCTGTCAAACACGAGCCACCTGGAGAGAAGACACTGCTTCTCACCTCCTGACATGCACAGAAGGGCTGCTGGATGAGACCATGAGATGTCATTACTCGACACCAGTGCGCATATGAGGCTCTGCTCTAAACTGCCTTGACTTTAAATGTGGAAGGATGGGGGCCCAGCTGTTTAAGTGTCTGGAAGAAACTGGCTCCTGAAAGAAATCTCTCAGGCTTCTACCCTTTCTGATCCGAGCCAATGCCATGTTAATTAGGACAGGAAGAGGCTTGGGGTGGTAGCCAGAAGATCAGGCGAGTCTGCCACCTGGTTTGGTTTATGTCTCCATATGCCTGGCATATTTGTTAGCTTGGGCTGGCCTTTCTTTGAGCTGATGTCACCTCACCACTGGGTCACTGAATATATAGTTTTATATGGATCAAATACTGATATGCAATATTTACAACGTGGCAGGCATTGTTGCAAGTGCTTTACACATGTTAGCTCTTTTAATCCTCCAAGCAACCTTATGAGGTGTGGATAAGGAACGTGAGGCACAGAGAGGTTAAGGAGATTGCCCAAGGTCACACAGCTAGCAAGTATGGGAGCCGGATTCAAATCCACGCCTTGGACGCTTGTTATGTTGGCTCTCATTGTTCATGCATGTGGACTGTCTCTGGGGCTGGACTGTAAGCATTATAAGCAGAGAAGTCCTCTTCTTCCCCTGTACACAGTGGTGCTTCAGTAAGACCTATCAACTAGGTTGGGAGAAGAGCCTCTGTCATGACCAAAGGCGGCCCCGAGGAGGTTCTGGGAACCACTCAGAGTCATGGCTCAGGTAATAAAACTCTCACTGCTGAATTCTTCAGAAAACTTGGAAGACCTTTCATAACCTGTACACAGCTTCATTCCTTATTTGTGCCACGGCGGGGGGGTGAGCTCCTGTGGAGGAACAGGAGTTTCCTAGCCAGTGTAGGGTAGGAGGTCGAGAAAGGAAACGAATCAAGATCACAGCTTTAACTTTCTTTCAGTAAGACTGTAGCTTCCCAGTTGGCCAGAAGCTAAGTGGACAGAGTAAGCTGGTGGTCAGAAGAGGACCCCCAGCAGCTCAGTGTGGACCCCAGCCCATGGAAAGGGCCCTCCCCTCCCATCAGCTCCTCCTGGCTCATCCATGGGTCTCAACCTGGGTACCTCTTTCCACCCCTTTTTTCTCCTGGAGATTTGGGGGATGATAATTACTCATCTTGGCTTTCTGAACTCATACTGTAGTGAGAAGAGAGTCATAGAAAGGAGGCCAACGGGGCAAAAACACATCAGCTTTATTACTGATAAGGCTATAGCATGGCAACTGTGGCTTGACCCCTGGCCACATTCAAGGGCACCCATACCTTCCCCCAGGCTGACATTTTAGGATGATTCGCCTAAGGGAACATTCCAGTTTGCAAAGCAGACACACTCACCCTGAAGTGTTGACTCACACTGGTAGGCCCAGAAAAGAGAGACAAATAGGCCTCCTGATGCCAGCCTGACCCTGGGGCCTCAACCTGGGAATGCTGCCCATGTGGAGAAGGAAGCAGGGGCAGGGGACCCAGATGGTGCTAGGCCCCACGAGCTCAGCCTCTTGGCCAGCCTCAGCAGAGAAGTCAGTCCCCTCTTCTTCCTTGGGAAATAGAGTCTTGAAAGGTGGCGTGTCCTCCTGAAGAGACAGCTTTCCTACTTTATGGGCCCTGGTGGGAATGCTGAGATCAGGAGATAACTGTCCAACTGCCCCTTGGCCATACGAACTCAGGCACCGTAAAAAGCTGGACCCAGAGGCTTCTGGGAAATGTGATGGCAATGGAACTTGTCTGAAAATGGTAAGAGCTGAGCCAGAGGGGGTACTTTCATTAAATAAATTGTAGCCTGGAAGTATGGTGGGATCTTTAAGAAATTCCTAGGTTTTGTTAGGGGGAGGGGTGCGAAGGACACATCTATTGGCATTCCTTCCTACCCAGGGCCAAAATCAGGGGGGTCAAATATCACACTAATTTACATTTTACCTTCACATAAAGCTGCTTAAACATTTTTTTTTTAAGATAAAAAGGATTCTTTTTTGTTTCATTCACGACAGAGCTTAGTTACACAGAGAAATAGAAAAACAGAAATGTATTAATGACATGTGAAGTCCTAAATGAGAACGAATAAAGACTTGGCATACTGCTTCTAGAAAGTGCCTCAGGACAGGTTCAGTTGATCGATGGCATAAAAGCCTTTTGAGGGCAACAGTTAAGGGCGAGTTGACCTGATTCTTCCTTCAGCCTCAATCTCTAGCCCCCCTTAAGGCTGCTCTGGAGTCCCTGGCACAGAAAGGTCCTCCTTTCTCTGGGCACCCATAGCCCCTCTGTTACGGCACCCGCCACTCTTTCTCCACCACTGCCTGGGTGGCCCTTAAGGACAGGGACCATCCATGTTCTTATCTGTGTGTCCTGGATGCTAGCACAATGCCTAGCATGCAAGTAGGCACTCAATGTTTAGTGAGTTGCACTTAGTCTGTAAAGCAGATAATTAAGAAGTGCTATAGAACAGTCTTCTAATATCTGAAGACTGACTTTAATTTATGTTACTTTAGCAGAAAGAACCCAAGTCCAATAAGTAGAAGTTACCAGAAACCCTATTAAGATTTAAAATGAAGAGGGGCAAAATGACCACCGGAGGAGCCAGCAAGGAAGAGGCCCCCTGCTACCATGGAGGCTTTGACCCAGAGGGGACATAGGAAATTATCTCAATCTCTGCTCCCAGAGATATTCACAATGAAGTAAGTGCCATCAAGATGGTACAGAGTGATGCCTGAGTTCAGAGGCAGAGTCTGGTTTTAGTTAAGCTGATTCAAAAGGTTTCTAGAAGATGCTGAGTGCGCACTGAGCCTTGAGGAAGCAGAGGACTTCATCGGGCCGAGCAGGGTGGCACGGAGGCAGGCAACGGCAGGTGGTGTGGAGGGAGTGCAGGACGTGTGGCTGAAGGTGAGTCTGGGGCAAGATTGTGGCCAACGTTAAACTCCAGGCTGGCGACGCTGACCTTTACTCGATAAGCAACATGGAACCCCAGAACGTTTTCATCAGAGAAATGACATGGCAGGAGGTGTATTTTTAGAAAGACATTGTGTAAAGTTTGAATTGAGGGAAAGTCAGGAGATGAACATTTATGTGATACGTATCCTCTGCTAGATGCTTTTCCTACGTATTGTTTCATTTCATCCACACAAAAACCACACAGCGTAGGCGGCACCCCCTCGGTTTTACAGTTAAGAAAATGGAGGCTCAGAGTTTGGGGACACAGATGTCCACCCAGGGCTAAATGACTGGCCAACACTAGCATCGTACTAAGGGCCCCAGTAGTGCTCAGGGAATGGACATGAGTGAGAGAGCCACAAAAGAGATACTGGCAGGTGCTGACAGTTGATGCTAAGGTAGGGGTGACACTGGAAAAGTGAACAATGACTCAGAGGTGACTGGCAGACTCCTGTGCTGAGGAAGGCAAGAAAAGCAGCTCATTTCATTGGGAGAAGGGAAAGGACAGAAGCTGACATTTGTCAGGCACCCACAGTAAGCCAGGCGCTTGGCACGTACACCATAAACATTAAGCACACGCGCACCATATAGAGAGAAAGCACGAGTCTAGTTTAAGGCATGTCTGAGGTTCCAGAAGGGTGGAGACGTCCAGAGAACAGTTAAAAACATGGGGCTGGAGCTCAGAATGGGCCATTCAATACCAGTTCCAGACTCATCCACGCAGCGGTCATTGTCACTGTGAGAGTAGATACTGGTGACAAGGAGACATATTTGTAGGGAAAAAGAAAAAAGAGCAGTGAAGGCCACATTTACAGATAAAGCAAAGAGCAAAGAAAACAGAAAAGGCACAGAAGAAAGGAAAAATCACGAGCGTGTTGTCATGGGAGACAAGAGATGAGAGTCTGAGGAACAGAGACAGGTAAATCCATGTGAGGTCAGAAAGAGGAGGTTCGGGGCGCCTGGGTGGCTCAGTTGGTTAAGCAACTGCCTTCGGCTCAGGTCATGATCCTGGAGTCCCGGGATCGAGTCCCACATCGGGCTCCCTGCTCAGTGGGGGGTCTGCTTCTCCCTCTGACCCTTCCCCTCTCATGCGCTCTGTCTCCCATTCTCTCTCTCAGATAAATAAAAATCTTTAAAAAAAAAAAAAAGAAAGAGGAGGTTCGAGGACAGGCAACAGGCGGAACAGCCAGGAGGAAGCAGGCCTCCAAGAAAGGAGCTTCTGAGACATGGTGGGAACAGAAACCAGACTTCAAGAGATGAGGGGGTTGGTGGTGGAGCTATAGAAGTAACAGCCCCAAGCTTTGTCTTCTGTCTAGAGCATACGAAAAGATAAGGCTCTTGGCCAAAGACGCTCATTTCCTTATTTCTCCGGGAAACCTCCCTTCAACAGAATCAGCCTCATCTTCTCTGCCACCCCAAGAACAACGGTCTTCATCCACCATGATGAGAGGTCTGTGTGGGGTCGTCCCTCACCCGATCAGGTCATGAGTGGCTTGAGGGTCATAAATATGTCGACCACTTAATTTTTGAGAGAGAGCACTGACTGGTAAGTACGAACCTGGCCTTGAGAGTCGAATAGACTTGAGTCGGAATCCTGGGTCTGGGAACCATGTGACCTTAAACTCTCGAAGTGCTAGGAACCACAAAGAAGGTAAGAGCCAGTGATAAACTGAGCACATGAATAAACACGTAGGAAGTGCTCATTACATGCCGGACGATGTTCAGCACGGTCCACTTCTTAGTCATTTCTTAGCACAACCCTAGAAGGCAGCTACCATCTCACAGGCGGTGAAACTGTGGTTGACCTTCATCACATCTGGATTTACTGCTATTGCTGACAGTCCGGTACTAGAAGTGACTCCCTTCTTGGCCTCTCTACCCCTCTGCCCTGCCCCCAAACGAACACTTGCCTGCCCCTTACCCGTGGGCAGGACCGTTCTGGTAGGCTTGCGAGTAAACCTGTCTGCCTGGCTGGTTAATTCCTCAGGCTGCTTCTCTGTCCCAAGTGGGCTCGCCCAGGAGCCTTTCCTTTTCTTCCACATGTCCCGGGAACAGAGAAGAAAGAGTGGGTATTAACTGAAGACTTAATTTCAGGCTTGCTTTGTGGCTCCCTGGGCCTAGTCTGTGTTCTACAAAATTAGGGCTGATGGGAAGATGAAAGCATTAATGTCTGAACAACATCTATCACTGAGGGAGCACAGATGCTCTGAAACATGGGCTCCTCTCTTCCGCTCTGCCTCTCCCACCCGCCTCCTCTGGGGCTTTGAAAGTCCACAGAGGCCTCCCGTGCCCCTCCTTTGAGGCTCTGTGAACTGCCAGGGTCACCCAAATCATAACTGATCCCCCTTCTGCCCTTTTTGCGTGGCCAGCACCTCCTCCCTGGATGGGTGGATTGAAGCTGTCCTCGTCCTCTTTCCTGCTGAAAATTCAGACCCAGAATGCTTTTGTTTTCCCTATTTTGCATTTTAAAGGTGTCAGTCATTAAAAGGAAAACTGCTCTTTTCTCACGCCCATGGGTCTAGGTGTCTGATTCTTCTCTAAGACTGTGAGCAACTCCAAGGCACTGGGTTTTATTTTCTGCAGTACCTAGTATTGAGTGGGTACTTAATAGCTCGTTGTTTATTTAATGAATGATGTACATTGAGTGGCTTCTAATGGTTCACTAAGGTGGGGATGGGCGGGCCTCTTCACGGCCACATCTGGGATATCCTTGATCTTCCAATGGCTTCTATAGATAGGGAGAGTGCTTTTTCCAAAGCTCAAATAAGACTCGTGGTATGAGACACGATTTGATAACAGGAAAGTATATTTGAAATCAGGAGACTTCCAGAATATCAGGGACTCTGTAGAAGAGCTTCACACAGGCCCTCGTTCTCCAATTATTTTATACTGGGGGATAAAGATGCACACCATTACTCACCTGTCCCCAAAGCCCAAGGTCTGTTAGGATGAAACGTATGTCCACCAGAGCAGAATTCCTTTCTCTCTCTGGGTCCATCTTTGTAAACCTTCTCCAGAGTAATGCTTTAGGGCCTTCCCAGAATCATTCTCCCACTGGCACCCCTAGGGCTTCAAGGCCGTCACCAGCCCCCATTCAGCGGAGAGCTGAACAGTCCAGGATGGCCAAGCTCCTCCCCACCCCCAACCATAGGAGGCATCATCAGCATCATGGCAGTGAGGGGCAGGCGTGCTGCCCTGGGCTCAGAGGTGTGCCTGCTTGTTCGCTGTGGGGGCTGCCCGGCCCTGCCCCCCAGCTCAAGGATCCAGGTCAGTTCAAGCCAGCTTTCGGGTGCCCAGAGGGAGTAGGGGCCCTAACTCCTGTGTCCACATAATGCAACTCAGCCATCCAAGTAGTGGGGGTGACAAGATGCTTCGGGGGCAGAGCTCCCGCCTCCCTTCCTCGGGTTTGGCTATTTCTGATGCCGTTTCTCACCTGTCCTTAACCCCCAGGGCAGGAGAGAGGAAATTCCTCCTCATTTGTAGTTGCTCCTCCATTTTGTTTCCCCAGGAGCCACTTTTATGCCCTCTAGTAGGGGTCTCTCCATTTATTTCAGGAACAAGCATTTTTCTTTGCTTTATGACTCATTTCAAGAGCCAGAGGCTTGCCTGACAAGTTCCCTTTCTCTGAAGCTTGCACACCTCTGTAAGAACATCCAAGAAGAGCCACAGGGATGGAAGCTTTTGAAGCTGCTTTAGAAATTACCTAAGTTTCCATGGCAATCAAGCACTATGAAGTCACCACCACATTCTGGGTCTTTCTGTTTCCACTGAAAAGGCTGCTGGAGAAATCTGTTCTTTCTCAACAACCCTTCCCCACCCCCCAGTAATGGAGATGGTCTTCCAGCTACCCTGCCCTCTCTCTCATCTCCTGCCTGCCCTTCCCCTATCCCACTCTTGCCAATAATCCACTGTCTGCAAGCAAGGACCCCAATTCAGTGCAGTGATGTTATGTCTATCCCAAGAAAGACAGGGTCTTATTACCATGATAAAAGGACACCTTACGGTGTCAGGGTCCTGGCCTGACTCTGGTCTATATTCACTGGATAATTCAGATATGTCTGTGTTGGCAGAAGCAGGCCAGTCAGGCACCAGGCTGTGGAGAAATCACTCATCCTGAGTGAGACTCCAAATCACCCACCCCACCCTCAGCCTAGACAATGAACCAAAACCATGCCTTAGCGTCTAGAGTAACCTAACTTTGCTATTCCCTTGCCTCCTTTACACTTCCAGGTCCATCCTGCCCACATAACTGGTTTTGATTGTTCATTACAGGAACTTCACAAAAGATCCATCAGCTTCCACTGAAAACATCGACGGTGTGTGCTCGAAGATTTTCCCAATCCTGCTGTTTCCATCAATCCTAGACATGATCAGTATTCTCAACCAATCTCAATCAAACGGCTGCATTGAAATAAAGGCCTTAAAGCAAACTTCTAATTCTCCATCAATCCTGACCTTACCTTCCTGCTCTGGGACCCTGCCAGTTTTGCAAGGTGCTGTTCTCCCTGATGGCAGTAAGCAACAAACTCAGCTTCGTCTTATTCACAGGCCTTTGGGCAACATTGGGGGGGCCAGCTTTTGATCTAAGGAAAGGGGAACACATGTCTATGTGATTATTTGGTCATCAGGGACAAGGGGTGATTTTAAGCACAGCAGACTTGGCCTAAGTTAGGGAAAAGAGGAAATGGGAGCAGAAAGAGGAAAGACCTGATTTCTCAGAACCCTCTGGAGCCCCTGCAGTGAACGGTTGCCACGCCCTGGGGTCAGGGAGTATAAGTGTGGGACAGGGATAGAGGCAGATCTGGTCTCATGGGCATGCCTGCTTTCATGCTCTGCTGTCACCATCTTGAAAGTCTAAAGAAGTGGTCCCAGGTTCTCATCTTGCATCAGGCCCCACAAATTATGTAGTTGGTCCTTGTTGGAAGGGAGGGATGCTCCCAGGTGTGCAGCAATGCAACATTTTCAGGGGCACACGACAGTCCCCCTACCTGACCTGGCCACCCTGGGGCACAGGTACCATGCCCCACTCACAGGAACTGCCATGGGAAGTAGAAGAAGCTCCAGCTCTCAGCACCCCAGAAGGAAGCTGGATCACTGATAAATGCCACATCATATCAAGTGCTCAGCCAGGCAATAAACCCAGGGCAATCTGTGAAATAGATAGAAGTCAGGCCAGGATGAGAGATGATGCCCCCTCAATCAATCAAACCCATATCATGGGCTCCAAGGCCCTATATCTCTTCTCTTTGGGGAAATAATCTCCAACTTGCTCTGTTCCTCTCACAACTGTCCTCAGACCCAACAGGCTCATTCCCGTCCCAAGTCTCTTGTCCCTGCTATTCCTTTTGCAAGGACTGATCCTGCCAAGTCTTCCCAGGAAGACTTCTATTCAATGGAAGACTTCCATTGAAGGCTTCCATTCAAGCCTCTGTTCAACTGTTACCACCCGAGAGGCCTTCTGCCCACCCACTGCCCCCTCATCCACGGCAATGCCCCCATCCCTCTCTACCTCCCTTCCAGCTTTCTTTTTCTCCACAGTGCCCGTCACCTGGTAGCATATATATACTTATGGTACTTGCTTATCTGCCTCTCCAACAAGAGTGTAAGCTTCATGAGGACTTTGTCCTATTCCCCGCTCTAGCCCAAGTGCTTCAACAGGGTCTGGCGCATGATAAGCAATGACTATTTACTGAATGAATGAATAAGTAGGGTGGTGATTAGCCAGAGAGACAACATCTGTTCAAGCAATTTCATCTTTATCATCCCATGGCAGGGTCTTTGCATGGTGTTGCTGGTGATGGTACAGGGCTGCTGAGAACGGAGTGTCATTGAAGGTAGTTGTTTTCACAAAGAAGTAGCCAAAACAATATCTCAAACTTTCTTGAGAACAATGCTAACCATTGTCCGAAGCCCTTCACATGAGTTAACTCTAATTCTCACAACTACGCTTCTATTAGTTCTCCTTGCAGATGAGAAAATTGAAGGAGCGAATGAATGGTAGTTAAGTAACTTTCTCAAGTCACATGGCTCCTCTGGTCCTGGACTAGTTCTTTGTGATAAAACCGTAATTCTCCCTTTTAGTTAGGATTCTAGTTCCTGAACAAGAACTTCAACCTCCAGTTAGGTGGCAGGGAATGGAGGGCAGCTCGTGGGCATGTGTGGGCAGGGACATCCAAGAGACAAGGGCTGGTTCTTCCCACGAGCTCTCTTGGATACCTTCACCATCTACCCTCCTTTCCACCTCCTTCTAGGGTCTGCTTTCTGTCTTAGCATTTCCTTCTGGGAATTTAATGACAAAGCACCCCCCTGTTCTGGGGAATATGGAGGACTGTGGCTTTGCTGAGTGTTTGGTGGGCAGGTTACAGGCATTCAGACACGGCCCTCACTGACAAGATTTGGGTTTCCAGGACCAAGACTGCTTACTATTATCCCCTAAATGCAAATCTATAATGGAGGCAGGTCCCAAAGTGTGGCAAGGGTGCAACTCCTTTCGACGTGTTCCAGCTCTTCGGGTGAAAACTAAGCCCTCCCGTTTCTTGCGTTGCTGGAGTGACTGACCCTGGCCCCTCGTTCCACATTAGGTAAGGGTACATGTTGCTCCTTAATCCTCCTGGCAATGTGTCTCCTCTCCCAAATGTCTTTGTTTTGAAGGTAATTTTCATTATAATATATAATGAAATTATATAATAAATACTCAAATAAGCACCTTCTGAAAGGCAAGACAGATATATTCCAGGGCATAAAGTACTTTGTGAATCTCTGCTCAGGATTTTGAAAGAAAGGTTGTAAGACAAAAAGCCAAGAGGAGAGTTGTGATGTTCTAGTGAAATCTCCCATGAACCTATAAAAGCAGTTTAGCAGGGTAAGTAGATGGGTTTTATGCCCCTGTTTGGTCATGGTGGATTATAGATAATTCTCTGCCTACTAGAATGGACTTCACTTAGGGCTTACATATAATAGTAAGAGCTACCACTTATTGAGGGTTTTATAAGCTTTGCACGTGGTAAGTCACAGAGTTACTGGATTTATCCTCTCCTCCAACTCAGAATATCTAATTTACACGGGCTCCCTCTTCCTACCCAGGAGTCATGAAGTAATGACCCATAGTCATGAAGTTGAAGGCACGGTGCCTCTGGGACGGATAGAAATGCAGTCCTAGCCATGTTTCTAAGGAGTGCTGGAGCTAGGAGTGGCAGTGGGGAGAGACTGAAGATAACCCTAGATCTTATTCTACTTTGTGGGCATCCCTAAAATCATTTCACTGCCTAATGGAATAAGTCCCCCCAGGCAAAATGCCTTGGCCTCAGACTTTCCATTTTAGGCTTGTACGTTCTCAGAATTGCTGGGCCTTTATCAAGGTTTCTGGCTATCAGAAGAGGTGTATCTGGGGATTCACAGCACAGCTGAACTGCTCTTCGGTGAGCCTGGCAGAGGGGGAGACATCTGGCATCACTGGTCTGCAAATCACTGCAATCACTCAAACTTGATAGCCTGAGCTCCTTTAGGACATTCTCTTTGCTCCCCTGGACGGACTGGGAAGGGAGAAAAGGCCACACTGGTCACAGGTGGTAGGAAAAGGACCTTTAATGATTTTCTTTTCCCATTACCACCTGTGCCCTCAATTCCGGCCATGATCTCCTCCGTACGCCCCTCTGTGCTTTGAGAAGGGAAGAGCAGAAAGGGAATGGAGGGAGATTCCGGGCCTGGCACCTGCCCAGCAGCACGGACTGGAGGCATGCCAGCGTGGGGAGACGTGTGTGTGGTCCGGAGAGCTGAATACCCAGGCAGCAGGAGGGGCTGCTGTCACAGGCCAGCCCTGGCTCCAGGGATGCCACTCACTAGCTGGGGGGCCTGGGACAACTGACACAACCACTCTGATCTGGAGACATGGACATCAAACTGGATGGTCTCTAAGGTCCCTTCCACTGCTAACACTCTCGAGCTCCCGTTAAAGATAGAGGTCTTCATGAATTCATGTATAATGCATACCCTCCTTCCAAAGGGAATGTGAGATATTTTCTACCAGAAGTACACAGACCCTAGGACTGTTCAAATAAAGAGAGAAAGAGGGTAAGGAATCCCATGGAAGGGGAGAAGAGCAGGCCAGGAACAGAAGATAAGGCAGATACCTTCTTGATACCTGTTCCATCGAGACAAAACAAAATACTTTCTATTACACAGAACTCATTTTTGCAATGCACGCATTCAACAGATATTTGAGAGTGCAGACCCTGTTCCCGACCTGGGGGATACCTTGGAGAACAAGGTAGACAAGGTTCTGGGGCTCATGGAACTTACATCTAAGTGGAGAGAGAGAGGCAATGAACAAATACAGAATGCTAACAACACCGCAGACACCTAGTGCCCGGATTTTGGTGTCTAACACCCTTCTCCAATAAAAGGAACCGGGGCTCTTTGGAGAAATGGCAGGAAATATACAAGAGGAGCCTAGAGCCCCTTGTGGTGCCAGAAAGTAGGAAAAGCTCAGAAAACAAACACAAAACAAAAAAATAACAACAACAACCAAAACCAAAACCCCATATTGATAAAATATGTCAAAAGGGCACAGGGCCACCTGACAGAGCTCCCCATGGCCAAAGCTGGAACTGAAGCAAAAAAATAAATCGGTATTGGATTACAACCCAAAATAAAAAATAAGTATCCACGAGTCCACATTGACATAAATAAATGATCAAATAAATTAATAAATGGGGGAGAGAGACAAATCTCCCTTGTAGAAGAATTCCAAATAACTTATGTAGACCCTCCCCCCTAAAGGAGAAGCCCCCACTCCTCAGGTGTGCGCTGTGCCTGGTGACATCCTTCCACAGAGAACAGCATGGAACCAGGGAAAACAGAGTAACTCTACAGCAGAGAAGCCCCCACACACTGCTTCAGCCAGGTGATCAGGGGCAACTTCCTCCGTCATGCGGACAGGATGTACCCTTAACACGGTGTGACGAAATGACACTTTACCCGTGCGATTGTCCTCCCAAACCCGCTACCCAGCCTAATCATGAAAAAAAGTCAGGCAAGTCCCAGCAGAGGGGCATCCTGCAGTATGGACGAGCAGTGCTCCTCAAACCGCGGAGGTCATTAAAAACAAGGACAGTCTGAGAAGTGGCCACAGCTGTGAGGAGCCTAAGGCGACGTGATAACTGGATGTACCGTGCGATCCTGGATGGGAGCATGGAACAGAAAAAAAAAATATGGATATCCGGTAACAACTAAGAGAATCTGAATAAAATATGGACATCTGTTAATAATCTATCGATATTTATTCATTGATTGTTGCAGACTCTGCTAACAGAAGATGTTGAGGAGAGGGGAACCTGTGTGCAGAGGCAGAGGGTAACACGGGAACTCTCTGTACTACCCACTCCATTTTTCTGTAAATCTAAAATTATAAATCTAAAAAATAGACCTTTTTTTTTTTTTTAAAGGAGATCTGAAGGTCAGAGATGGAAGAAGTCAGGAACTCTCTCCTGCCAGCCCGAACACGCAAGCTTCACTGAGTGCGGCAGCCCGGAACTGAATCCCACTGACCACACCATGACCCCAGAAGAGGACCCCGGGCTTGGAGGGGACCCTAGCCCTGGCTCACACCTCGGCTGCCGTTTTGTGAGACCCTGAGCAGAGATCCCAGTTAAACTGCACCTGGAATTCTGATCTGTGGAAACTGTAAGATAATAAATGTTTGCTTTAAGCTGTTAAAAAAAAAAAAAATCAACCTATATATATGTATCAGCCATAGAAGGCTGAATTAATTAAAATGTACAGAGTGACCAGGTGGCTTCATGGATTTGGGTGGCCCAGGAAGCCCTCTCTCGGGGTGACTTCTAAGTGGGAGTAAGTCTGAGGAAGGAGTGCGTCAGGAGACCCCGTCGGGGAGAGCTCTATGAACAAAGGCATCAGGCAGCTCCAGGGCCTTGGAGGGAAGGTACGTGTGTTCTAGGCGGGAAAGGCGGCTGGTGTGGTTGGAGTGACGTCAGAGTCGGGGACAGTGAGCAACGGGGTTGGGGGGATGGGTAGTATGAGCCAGATTACACAGGGCTTCCACTAAGGACGGAGGGTTTGAGTACCCCTAGGACTCACACGTTGAGATTCTAACCCCCAAGGTGATGGTATTAGGAGGAGGGGCCCTTGGGAGGTGATTAGGTCATGAGGGTGGTGCCCTCGTGACTGGGATCAGCGGCCTCACAAAAGAGGCCGCACAGAGCCCTCGGCCCCGTCCCTACATGAGGACACAGCAGGAGAACACCTGTCTGCGAACCAGAAAGCGGCTCCCACCAGACGCTGGATGTGCCCGAGTACTGAGCTTGGACTTCGCAGCCTCCAGAACAGGAAGAAATACATTGCTGTTGTTTATAAGCCATCCAATCTCTGGTATTTTGTTATAGCAGCCCGAGCCCTTAGCTTAGAAGCTAAGACAGCTTCTAAAGAAAAAGGGTAAAGAATGTGGATTTTATTTTCACTTTGACTAGAAGCCTCTGGAGCACTGGGAGCAGAGGAGTGACCTATCAGACTTAGGGTTTTAAGAAAATTATGCTAACTCTGTGAAGGACTGATTGCTGGGTGCCAGAGTGGAGTCAGTCAGGGTGTCTAGACAGGAGGCTCCAGGGTCAGCCGAGACCTGGATGGTGGCACAGATGACCGGTGTCTGCCAGGAGCGCGTGGGCAGGGCGGGGGCCGGATGTTCCCATACAGCTTGTGGCTCTGTGTCTGTGAGGGGGCTCCGAGGTCCCCCCACATGAGAATTACAAGTACCCGTAGCAGTCCCATGCGCCCCCACCGTGCTGTCTTTCCCCCATGTCATCATGTTCCTGCGCTTCTGAATGCCATGATGATTCATCAAGACACTCGTCTCTGGCAGCTGCTTGGACCCAGTTGGTGTTGTGCCAGCCTGGGCTAGCATTGCTCCTGGAGGCCCTGCCAAAGGGGAAACTGGCTGCCACCCACCACCCACCACCCCCCAGCCTCCTGGCCCGACAAAGCTGCCCTGCTAAATTAACGGCCTCCTCTGCGCGAGGCGTTAATTCAACCATTTGTTGCTAGTTATTTCACAAGGTACAGGGTCTCCTCTGTTAAACGTGGGCACTAGTTAAATCTGGAACAGAGGGGTGCACGGCATGGGCCATACTCCTTCCCCATGGAACAGAGAAGAGGCTGTTAAGAGAACTCTGCTGGTTTGTTTTTGTTTTTGTGTCTGGGCCCTGGTAGTTTCAACCAATGTCAAGTGAAATTCCATCCTTGGACTCCTGACTCCAAATTTACTTTTTTTCATGCTTGCAGACTCTTCTTCCATCTGCTCACCACACCCCTGCCTGGCCAGCCCTGGCCCCCTGCTGCGGTGGGTCCCCACCAGCTGCTCCTGTAGCTCAGTCTAATCCTTTGGGCCCCAGTCTGTGCTCAGTTAGATGCCTGGAATGCCAGTCTGGGTGAAAGCTAGAGCTCTGAGGCCTTTTTGTCCCACTTTGCCATAAATACCTATAGTCTGAGTGACTGACTGTTTTGCCTTATGCATGAGGTGGCTGTCACCGTAGCGGACTCTCCGAGCACTGGAACAGGCCAACCCTAGAAGGTCCACTCCTAGAGGGCAAGCACTGGTCAGGTTCTGGGAGGGTTCAGTGCCGACACATGGGGTTTTATAGGTCAAAGCATCCTTTCAGGGTGGACCCCTGGGCCTCTCAGTGCTCCCTCTGCTGAGCAGGGGATGGGGGGTAGGACACCTTCTGCTCCTGGGTCGGCTCCCTCTCCAGCTCATGGAGCCAAATTCACGGGGTCAGCAGCTGCTCTGGGCATCTGGACTCCATGGCTGTGTCTGGCCTCCTTGGAAAGGATATGAACCTGAGGAGGAAGAGAGTGTTCTTCCACCCTTTGGAGCTTCAGCCTCCCGAAAAGACCCCCGTTCAAGAGATCAGCCCTTCGTGGCTCTGTCCCTGTTCCCCTCTGTCGGAGCCTGGCCTGACGGCGCCATGAGGTGTGTGGACACCCGTGCTCTCCCCAGCCTCTTTCGGGAGGCGATGACCCTACTTATGGACACAGGTAACAAAGCTCCAGGGTGGATGCAATGGGTTAGCTCCGACCAGGACAGTGCCCCAATCAGCAAGAAACAGCTCTTAGAACAGCAACTTCTCCAAGGCTCTTCTTGGTGCTAACATTTTAACATGAACTATGATTTTGCCATAAAAAAAAAATACAGTGCACGTCCTAGAAAGCGGATTTCGCTGAGCCCCTCAGTAACCAGGGCTCGGAGAGGTCCGCGCAGCAGTAACCGAAGCCCTGTTATAGCACTTGCCTATCTCTTGCTGCAGAGGCCTTTGAGAAATAGTCGTAAGAGGTGGGAGACTGGAGGGAAAAACAAGCAAATCATGAAAGGTCTTGGCCAACCGGTTCACCCCTAGAAGCATAACATTTTACCACTGGAGAGAACTTTAAAGTTCAGCTATTTCACAGGTTCTCACCCCTGCCTACACGTGGGATCACCTCCAGAAGTCCTGCTGGGACTGCTTTGGGGTGAGAGCCCAGCATCAGTATTTTTAAGAGCTCTTCAGGTGCCTGGTGTGTGCAGTGACCGAGGAGCGTGACGGAGGCAAAAGGTGAGCCACGCACCTGCTCATGCACCCTGTAGGGCGGGCCTCTGATCTCTAATCAGTCAAAGCTTTCAGACTGTGGCCCCAGAGCCCCGGGCCTGCTGGTTGTGCGCAGGGCTCCAGGCCCCCACACCTCCTTCAGAGAGAGTTCCCACCCATGGTCCCAGGTGAGCAGGAAGGGCCCCTGACCCCACGCTGCTCACAGCGGTGGGCCCAGCCCTGGTCACTCAGTTCTGGCCTGCTTACTGCCTGGCCGATGGTGTGTGATCCGGCCAGAGGTGGCCAGTCACATTCTTCCTCGGTCTCTCTGGAAGCTGACTTGAGCCACCCAGAAGGAAGCTGTCAGGAGGGTTGAAAGGTCCTGGAGGCTTAGCACCTGGGCTGGCTGTGAGCCTTGCTCGGGACCTGGAGAGAGGGGCGCGCGTGCAGAGAGCTGCAAACACCTCGAGACGGCAGGGATGAAAGAGGGTCAGCTCCCAGAGCTCGAGGATTCCTGCTCTGCCCGAGGCCTGTTTGCTCAGCTTTTCTCCGTTTCCTGGGAGACCTTTCTAGAGCCTTAGAAAAGCCCATTTACTGGAGCTTGTCTCTGTATCACCGAAAGCGTCTTAGAGGGAACGCTCACTACAAACAGAGCCACTCCGCTTTTATCTTTTTACGTTTCAGGGTCTGTGGGAGACTTTGATTGGAGGGTGAAAACAAAAAGGTCTCCACCATTGGCTAAAACAGAGTGCAGAGGTCAGGGCTGAGCCCAGGCTTTGCTTCATGGAGGACACGGGCCACGGACAAAGGACGGGCAGGTCCTGTGGGCCTGTATCTGAGGGAGACCAGGAGGCGGGGTGTAGGGGCCGCTAGAGAGCCCTCCTCGCTCCCCCATCCGGGACCGCAGGTGTGGGACATCTGACTCTGGGGCACCGGGCTCAGTCAGCCTGGAAAGCCTCATATTGTCTCTGGCACATGATGGCTGTGCGTCAGGGGTATGGGGGCAAACAGTCGGCCCCAGGACGAATCCCGGAATTCTCCTCCTCTGCCAACCACTGGCTCACTGGCCCTCAGGCGTCTCTCCGCGCAGCCAGAGACAGTAGCCACCTTTCTGCAGGCTCCCATCTCTGCCCAGAACCCCTGCGTCAGGCACTTCACAAAAGGGGACCCGAGCTGGCCATATAAGCATGTGGCGCCTAAAGTCTAACAGACATTGTTTGCATATGGAGGACTCACTTTCCTGTCTTCCCATAAATACAACCAATTCCCACTGTCCAAGCCCAGCTCCCCTCCACCCAGCTCCACGCGGTGCACCAACCCACTTCTCCTTGCGGAGTAGACCTGAGGGTGAGCTTCAGCTCCGGACCGAGATTGCAGGGAAGAGGCGCACGCAGTGTGTGGACCAACTTGACTTCCCGTGGACTGGAACCTATTTCTGCCTAGCCATACAGTTCTCTGTATCTATAACCCTTTACAGGGATGCTGGACCAGTTCAATGACCGTGACACCAGCAGAGAATAAGGGGGACAGATATAAGAGAAGGTCTAGTCCTGTCTACCACCCTTAGACTGCCTTATTTGGAAATGGTAGCAGCACTGAGGACTCATAAATCAAGGGTGAAGATAGGCTTCTGAAAAGGAAATTGCCCAGCTTCCCTCCCCCACCCCACTAAGTCCAATATGTGCATAAAATGCCAGGGCATTTTCTGAGTTTGTGCTTTCTCTGGGTCTGATACTTCTCTCCGCACCATGGCCACAACATCTTTCCCACACCAGGCTGTCAGACCCCTGAAAGTGAAGGACCAGATCTTATTAGCCTTTGCATCCCCAGAAGCTGGAACAGTGGCAGATGGCTATGAGGAACTCAAAAAACGTTTGATGAATGAACGAATGAATGTCCCCTGGCCATTCTCCCAGAATCCCAGGAGCCGGGACTTTTGCCCCCCAAGAGGCCCCCAAGCCTGCGGCCTTACCTCCCATGAGGAAGAGAAGCCCTGCCACATACTGCATAAGGCCTCGGTCCCAGCAGCAGCCCAGCACGCCGATGATCCAGCCGAAGAGAATGATGGCCACCGCCATGCCCATGAAGCCGGCTGTCATCCTGCGCAGGTCTGTGGGGAAGCAGGGGGACAGAAGTCAGCTTCAGAACCTAGAACTCAGGATCAAGGTGCATCCTGGCCCTGGGCAGAAGTGGGGAGCAGGAAGGCAACCTACCCTTCTCAGACAAGTTTGCACAACTGAGCTCCCTTTGTAGAGGAGAGCGCCCCCGATGGCAGCTATCCTCGGGTGCAAAAAGCAGGCTAGGACAGCTGGGTTCATAAGCATCGGGGAGATCGTCATCATCTGGTGTCATTTCTTATGCACTTCCTTGGTGCCAGGTCCTTCACTAGCACTGTCCTTCCCAAGCATCTGGCTCAACCATTTGAGACAGGTACTGTCTTTATCCCTATTTGAAAAATGGAGTGAACTGCTGAAGGCCATACAGCTAACGAGTGGCAGAACAGGGCATCAAGCCCAGATCTGTGTGGTTCCTGGGCACTACCCTTCTTACCTCCTTCTGGGCACCATCCACATCTTGGGGAGAAATGGGCCTTTGGAGGAAGGCAAGGTCTTGGCGGGCTGGCTGCACCTGCCAGGAGCTCCCTCCCTTCCCTCCAGGGTTGACTGGGCTCCCAGGGGCTCAGCTTTCCCTGCATGTGGGGCTGCAGGTGGGGAACCACACGTCCTGCTCTCACACGGAGCCCCTGGGCAGGCCTATTCTGCTCCCAGGACCCAGGTCGGCCCAGCTTTCTGTGTCTGGCCTTTCCCCGTCCCACGCCTCACTGACTCCACCATACAAAGCCGACGTGGGTACAGGCAGGAGAAGGGCTGTGCAGAAAGGCAGTATTTTTAGTGGAAGCGCGAGGGCAGAGCTGCTCTCACATCTCAGCCTCCCTCACTCAGCACCTTGCCCTTGGCTCTCTTGACTGCCCTCCACTGCGTGCCCCCACCAGCCTCCCACGCCCTCCCTGGCATCCAGCCTTCTTACCTCCTTCTGGGTAACACCCTAGCTGCTTGTCCTTGACTCCCCCCACCCTGCCCCAGTGCCCACTGGCCTGCAGCTCCCTGTCCACCTCTGTGGTCCATGCGGAGCCCATCCGCCAGCCCCAGTCCTGCCAATGGGGCTAAATAGGAGCAAGCCACCTGCCCTGCCTCTGCACCCAGGGGCTTGCCTGAGCAGCCTGTAGGACCCCATGGGCATTCCCCTCCCTCAACAGGAGGGAGTGAGAGTGAGGGTAGAGGGGAGGGCACCCGACAACAAACTACATACATCCACACCCCAGGGGAGCCCGGGTCAATCTCATCTCATCCCTCACAAGTCCCCGGCAGGTTTCTGCAGACCCTGAGGGCGTCCCATCTGCTCTGTTCCTCTCCCACTCCAGTCATCCCCATCGGGAGCCATGGCAGACCCCAGCACAGTTAGGCTAGAGAACTCTCAGCCTTCTCCCCTCGGAAGGTGCACGCTCCTTGACCTGACAAGGACGATGAGATGCTGGCAAACCCTCCCCTCCCAGGAGGAGTTGGCTGGGGTGTAGGGTGGGGGGCAAAGGAGAACAGCCCAGATGGGAAGCAGGACAGGACCCTGTGGCAGAGGCAGAAATCCATCCACGGACTTCTGCCACGGATCTCATCCACAGAATCCATCCAGGTTCCTGTCCTAGCTGCTCTCCTCGGTCCTTGCCTCCCAGCCCGGAATGCCTGTCCTGGCCAGGGAGACATAATACCCATTACATTCACTGATGGGAACTGCCAGGGCTGCCTAATTACCATGCAATTACCATGCCACACTACGCAGATGGCACTGATCGCCGATGTGGCCGGGAAGCTTCCCGGCCTGGCTCCCTGCTGCCATGCTCAGGCACCCACAGCCCGCTGGAAAGGAGAGGTGCAGTCTTTCCAGGCGCACAGGCACTTAGCCTGGGAGCTAACCGCCGTTGTAGTGCTGGCCCCCATCTCCCCACACGGTTCTGCTGCCACCTCCTCAGCCCTTCTTCCTTCGCCGCCACCCATGGTCCTTTGAGTGAGCCAGGCCCGAGCTGCCTCCTTGGTGGAGAAGAAACCCCCCATTGATGTGTGAGTCCATCTGGGCTGACCCCTGGAAATGCTTCGTCCACTCTCCACTGTAGTCAAGGGCAAGAAGGCGGCGGGAGTGGGGAAGGAGAGGTCAGGGTATTTTTGGAATAAAATAAGTTCATATCCCCCTTAAACAGATCAGGAAATTTCGTTCTCTGCCCCTGTGAGACCACTGATTCCCTTTTCAGTGCATGAGGGGCTTCTCAAATCTTGGCCCCTTTGGCAGCACTGGATAGACAACATCGCTGAAGCCAGAGAACCCCCCTCCTACCAACCACTGCACTTGGCCTTGCTCATGGGAAGGCCTTCCTGATCTTCAGGCTCTGCAGACCCATGGGAGCAAAGGTACTGCCTGGGGGATTACGTGGACAATGTGTCCTGTAGGATGTGTGCCCTTGGGCCTGGAATGGACAAAAGGTGCGGGACAGGAAAAGGAAATGCAATTGGAGGAAGTGGGAAGGTCATCATGGTTGCAGAGGAAAGCCAAGTCTAGGACTTAAGAGGAAAGGCAGAGAGGCAGGGGCATGAAGAAGATAATTTCTCTTGCAAAAGTTCTGAGAGAGGGAACCGTCACCTGTGTCCCAAGTCTGAGTGGGGCTGTGGTCCTCGGGCACAGATTAGGGGCACTTTGTCAGCAAAAGCTGAGGGCTGGGCTAAGTTGTTGATCTGGAAAGCAGGATGAAGACCAGAGGTCAGGCCCAAATATTTTCACTGGCCGGGAGGATTTTTACCGTCACCCCATGAGGCTGATTTTGCAGAGCCATGCATGTGTGGTTGGGTATCTTGTCCTCGGACCTACGTAGTAATTCAGTGCAGCCACCGCAACAGCTTGCAAGGGATACAGGACAAGAAATAGTCCTATCTTCCAGACAAGGAAAGCAAGATCCAAAGAAGTTAAATAATTTATCGACAAACCAGTGACATAAAGGAGGAGTGAGTTGTGTGGGAAAATAAAATTAGTAATGCAGTTAAAGACCTACTGGGTTGTCATGGCGATTGAACAAATATATCGAGCATTTCTTCCTCCCAAATACGCTGAGAACTATGATTCCGTGATTTTTTTTTTTTTCCCAAAGATAGGCATCCACAAGGATGGGCAAGCACGACAGGAAACAACCCAGGACCAGAAGCGGCAAAGCCGGTGGACGGTGCACTTGGCTAGAGCCAAACTAGATGCAGCTGCGGGCAAGCTGCAAACCAACCCACCGCAGTGCCCAGAGACCCATGAACGGGCAGCCTCAGGTTCTTCTGGATCAGGCCATTAGTTACCCAGAGGGGAGGAGCATAAACAACCAGGATTTGGTGGAAGCCGTGTGAGATGGAACTAGATCCCTTGATCCCCTCACCCACCCCACAACGCTGGGGTCTCCCTGCCCCTCCCCTCCCCAGGGAGGTAGAGTGGGGGTACCTAGCACTGCGGTTGACAAGCTCAGCGAGGCTCATTCTTCGTAGGTGATTAAGTGACCGTTCACATATAGAATGTTGAATGCTTGCCCCTGGGACCCTGGCCCCCTTCTACTCAGCCCCCACATGCTGACTGCCTGGCTTCTGCCATCTAATCCGGGGACCGGGAGAGGTCTTTCCAGTGATGACCAGCACGGGAGGAAAGACCTAGGCACCCAGCACTGGGGGAGCCCCACAGGCAGCCCCTCCCACCATTCTACCATGGAGCTTCCCATTGACAAGCCCCCCCCAACCCAGTGCTTCTAGGCAGCTCTCTGGCTCTGCCCCCTGACAATCCAGTACCTATAACCTGGGCGCCAAAGAACTTGAGGAAACAAGCCACAGAGAGAAGAGGCAGCAATTCAAAATTATTATTAATATTCCCAGAGAGGCAAGACACGAAACGTATTTTGTCTCCATGAAATAAGAACAGGAGTCTATTGAAAACATCTGGAGAACAAAACCAACCCCTTCAAATAGCGGAGTCAAAGTCACTGAAATTTGTATTATAAAATCGATTCTAATTTATGTATTAACAGGCTATCATGTTCCTAAAAAAAGATGTAAGGAGGCTTACAGGACACACACGGTGTAGCAGGATAAAAATAATGAGAAAATGAAGGGAACAGAAAATAAAGGGAAGAAGCAGCTGGATCTCACATGCATGTGGGAGGTCCTTAGGAAGGAAATGATGCTTGCTGTACCTGAATTGAAAGGTAGTACACATGATTTCCATTGTCTTGAAATCTTTGTTGTTTCCTGTTTGCACTTGAGTCAATCCCATTTGCCGCTCTGCCTGTGGAATGATCCAGGTGCTGACGAAGGCCTCATTCCTGCCCATCTGCATTGCCCTGTGTGCCTACTTCCTCTCCTCGGGAGTAAGAGACTGCCTGTTTCACTCTCTGTGAAGGGTTGGATTTTGCATCCAGGAACTTAACATAGCTTGTATTACATTCCCCATTTCTTCCTGCCTTCTTAGAAAAGAAAGAAAACCCAACTCATGTATCTGAAGCCTTGTGAAAATATTATGCAGGGTGGACCTAAGAATAATCCCCTTAGAAAGAGCCCGGGATGATGAGTTGGACTCTGAGGGCCAAAGCTGAGATAAAGAAAAATCTCATGAATCCTATTGGGTTCGAGCCCATCATCTGTATTCCATGATCCGAATGCTTAACATTCTAAGTTTTGAAATGAGAAAGGTGCATTCTCAACTTTTTAGAAAAAGAATTTAGTTCAGCACAGTGGAAATGGTGTGCAAAAGGGGGTGGATAGTGAGGGGGGATGGAGGATGAAAGGCAAGGGGTACCATTAAATAGAACCAGAAAAAGCAGGTCTCCCTCACAGAAAAATTTTGATTTTGAAGTTTACACTCCTATTAACATTTAAATTGAAAGGTATTGCTTGCAACTCTACACGGGGAAACCAGGATATCTGCATTTAAATAAATACCACTTAGGGAAAATAAATATGGGCTCTGAATATCTTTCTATTTGCTCTTTAAAGACCTTGCACAGAAAAATGATGATGATTGTAATTTTTTTTCTCATCAAAAAACCCCCCTCAACCCTACAAAAAACAGTGAGGGTAAGTATGTGTTAGACCCTCCTGAGATGGTACCCAGTGGAGATGGGGGGAAGGATGCTGTATTTAATAGCCCCAGAGTCAAGAGTGTGGAGTGACCAGCAACTCCATGGTCCTCACTGGCCACATGGGGCACGTCTGGGTTAGCCTTGTTTGCTGCAAGTTCTCACTCTGCATGATATGAGCATATCACTCAGGCTCCAAGGGTGGAAGAGTGTGGGCTGCCTTGGGAGCTGAACATTCATTCACAAATTCATCAGTCCCTTGGGGTTCAAGGTCACAGGAACTGGAAGGTAGAACAAGATGGTGAGGCCAGAACTCAAGTGCTTTTTGCCCCCAAGGGATCAGCCTGGGAAGCCAGAAAGAGAGTCTGCAATGAACATGTCAGCTATGGGATTCACTCAGGACAAACGGATTCAAATGAAAAGGAATATTCCAGGACCAAATTACTGCACACCAACCATGTCTGAAGCAAGTGGGGGTCTGGTTCTGGGCAACCATATAGAGATTTGAGAATTGGGGATGGAAGCCCAGATTCTCGGACTCAGGCTGCCTGGTTCAACATATGGCCCTGCCCTGTACTGGCTGTGTGAACTTGAGCAGGTTAGCCCATCTCTCTGGATCTCTGTCTCTGCACTTGTGAGCGGAGGTTATGACAGTACTTGCTTCGGAGGGTTATTAAGAGGATTAAGTCAGGGGCGCCTGGGTGGCTCAGTCGGTTGAGCGTCTGCCTTAGGCTCAGGTCATGGGATCGAGCCCCGCATCGGGTTCCATGCTCGGCGGGGAGCCTGCTTCTCCCTCTCCCTCTCCCTCTGCCTGCCTGTCTGCCTACTTGTGCTCTCTCTCTCTGTCAAATAAATAAATAAAATCTTTAAAAAATAAAATTAAAAAAAGAGGATTAAGTCAGTTAATATGTCTAAAATGCTTAGAACAGAAGCTAGCACAAAGCTAGAGCTACAGAAACATGTATAGAAATGGAAGTCACTTACAGTCACTCTCTTTTTCACGTTCCCCATCTCTTGCATTTGCTGTCCGTAGCATAAGGGCTGAGGAACAAGTCAGGGTTAGCCCCTAATTAAAGATCGGGTACCCAGAGGGAAGAGCCTTCTAGAGTCTGTTCTTGTGCCTCTCGGGTACCTAGAGAAGCTGATGGGAAGGCTTCATCTTTCTATTTATTGCTACTGAGATGCACCCACCCCGGAGTGTGGATGCTTCCTCTCCTCTGAGGACCAAGCAGCTGGAGGCTGCAGCAGCTGATGGCAGAGATGCTGGTGGCCACAGTGGCGGTCAGAACCCTGGGCTCTCGCAGCGAGTGCTGCTCCACAGACTAGAAGGGAGAGACACGGGCAGGACCCCGACTCCGCTGCGAGGGCTCCCGCGATCGTTCATTAAAACTGAAACAGAGAAGTAGCTAATGGGAGACTTGGCCTACAGCTTTCTTTTAGAGTGTAAGTTGGTTCAGCATAATGTGGCTATATTTAGAAAGTTATTTTTATGTGAAAACAGAACAGCTCTTAGGTCTGCCTGACTTGCTTTGATCCCTGAAAGGTCCTTCAGAACTGTCCTCTGCCTACCCCTGTGTCTCCATCTCCCTCCAAGCCCCCCAGGCTCCAGTCATAGTGGACGGAGACTCCCCCCTCTGTCCTTGAGGGCACTGTGCTCTCTGCCGACATGGCTGCCCACCTGCTTGGCCTGCAAGCTTCTCATCATCCTTAAAGGTATCCCTAACAGGTGGCGCCTGGGTGGCTCAGTCGTTAAGCGTCTGCCTTCGGCTCAGGTCATGATCCCAGGGTCCTGGGATCGAGCCCCACATCGGGCTCCCTGCTCGGCGGGAAGCCTGCTTCTCCCTCTCTCTCTGCCCTGCCCCCAACTCATGCTCTCTCTCAAATAAATAAATAAAATATAAAATTAAAAAAAAAAAAAAGGTATCCCTAACAAGTCAACATCTGGGAGGCTTCCAGACGCTGGTGTCCGGTGCCCGGGCTCCTCCAGCCCTTCTCAGGTATCTTCGTGTAATCACTCATGTCTCCCTCCCTCCAGTAAATGCAAGCTTGTTCAGGGCTGTGCTCATGTCTGGGTGTCTTTCCCATCCCGGTGTATTGCCAGACATAAGCAGGTGCTCAATAAATGTTGGCTAAATGAGCTCGCCATCCCACCCTGCCACAGTTACTAAAACTGTGTGCAGCATGGCATAAAATAGGGTGAGGGGGATGTACCTGCCCAATTCAATGCCCTGCAGTGACTCAAATGTCATGGTGACTTGAAGCCTATTTCTTTCTCCTCCAATCTGATTTTATTTTTAAAAGCCAAGAGTACCTATTGCTTAACAATCCCATCATACAGTTGTTTATTGTATACAAACAAAACATCACCGTAGGTCCAGGTTCCAGATCACATCGAGCTATGTGGCGTGGCTTAATGAAACAGGATACCCCACAGATTCCGAGCCCAACAGACCTTTCTGCACCGCACCTCCCCCCCAGGTCAGGAAGAGATCGTGGGGGGAAAGATAGTTGCTGTAGAACCAAGAAGTGGTTTCTGGGTCAGAAGACAGGCTTGAGCTTCCCCCTCCTCATCCCTACCTCCGGAGTCAAGAGCTGCCATAAATAGGGATATTATGTGATGCTGCCACATACAAATCACATCCATTGTCAAAACAATGGAAGGCAAATTGCAAAATGTGTACTCGCCTGATGAGCTAGGTCAGCAGCTAAACCAAGTGCCTGGAGAGAAGGAAGAAGGGAAAAAAAGCCCAGAAGTGAGAAGCAGAGTTCCAAACCCCCCAAAAATCACAAGAATCCCTTCTCCCTGTAGCCCCATTGCTACACTAAGGGCAGAAACCATAGAAGGGAAAGACAAAAAGGAAACTCAACTTCACCAACCAGACACACCTGGGGAGACCCCGCTCAGCACCTCGCCCTCTGTGCCCTGGGTCTTCCTACTGGGAGTGAGGAGCTAGACCAGTACAATCCGCCATTCCATCTTGAGACGCTCCCACGTCCCCTCCTCTGTATCATGTGTCACGGACAGCTGTTCTGAGGGCACAGTACGGAAATCAGTGTGGCTTGGCAAGCCTGTGTCCCCGGAAAGTCCCCACCAAGCAATCAGAAGATGCAAGCTTTAAAGCACACAGGCACCTTACAGGGTGCTCTCTTTCCACAAAAGTGCCGTGGGTGCCGGAGAATGGGCTGATGACAGATAATCTGAAAAGCCTAGGGAAGGGGAAGATAAACAGGCATGAACCTTTATTGTGTATTTACTATGGGCCGTCGTCGTGTTGGGTAATTTACATAGACATGTCCAGTCAGCCTCTGAATGGCTCTGGAAAGTAGATGTCACTTTTCTCATTTCGTAGACTCAGAAAGTGAGACAAGGGAATTTCAGCCAGTGACCCAGAGACCAAGGTCACCAGCCAGGAAGAGGCAGGTCTGGGAAAGGGCCTCGGTCTGCCCGTGCCCCTTCCATTCCTCAGACTTTTCCAGATTCGGTGCCACCTCAGACCCCAGAAGAGAACTTAACATTAAGTAGAATGTAATGGAATATGATTTGGCTATTACAATTATTCTTCTGAAGAATGTCAATGACAAGGGAAAGTTCAAAATAGACTATTAAATGAAAAGTAACACACTTACTCTGGACGACCCCCGCAGTGCAGGTGTGTGTGTGCATCGAGCACGTACACCCACGTGCGCAGTGCAAGGAAGAATACACCACATGTTAACAGGGAGCATTTCTGTAGGTCTGCAACCTCTTCAGGAGCTTCCTGGGTGAAATCTGAAACTGGCTCCCAGGTATACAGGGTGGGAGGGATGGAAGAGAGAGGCAGGCCACTCCATGTTGGTAGGTGGCAGGTTTAATGAGCAAGGGAACTGACTTATGAGGCTTATCTTGGGCACCGCAAGATAAGCAGACCTCCACACCTGCCCACCAAATCTTAGAAGTTTATGTAGAGGCTTCAGCTGGGTTCAGTCACGTATACCGTCCAGATGGTCTCACTACCACATCACTATCTCAAGGCTGTGTCCTTGGGGGCCACCTCTGGGAGGAGGAAAGGCCATCAGAACCCCTATTCCAAGGACAGGGAATGGATCAGAAGCCTCGGAGGGCCAGGGTCCAGCTCCCAGGTCAACCAGTGGTCACGTCCTCTTGATGACCTCCCCAACACTTTCTGGGGTGTGATATTTGGGATTTTGTTTGTTCTTTTCTACACTGGGAACATGTGCTTTAACAATCAGATTTGGAATTCTCTGGAGCTTTACTGTTTTTAAAGTTCAAAGTCCAAATAATGAGGCAACCTGCCCTACGGTGACAAAAGACGGGGATACCCAGCCGGGCCACAGATTTCCTGATGAGTACTGCCTTTTCAAAGACAAACTACCACGGAATAGTTTCTTTTTAACAGTGGGAGCTAAAGACCTGCCATGCTCCTCCCCAGCTAACAGTGCGTCCTGCGGAAACATCTACGATTAGACCTCAGAGCCTCCTCCACCTCACAGCCCCACACAGACCAGCATGAGTGGATGGTCAGGAGCAGGCTCCAACCTGCCAGTGCCCACAGTGGAGCTACCCCAGAACCTCCAAAAACTCACACAGATGTCTACAGCAATCTCCTTCGGCCCAAACGTCCCTTCCGCCATGGAGATCCCCATGAACAAAGCCCTGCAATATCTGTTTGAATGGCATGATGGTGTAAAAACCGAACAAGCAAACATAACACTGAACGTTATGTTCGAAGACCTGCATTTGAGTCCTGGTTCTCCATATGCTGGCTGAATGCACTGTACGGGTCCCAGCTAAACTCTTGGTTCTGAGGCCTCATGGCTGCAAACAACAGAGGACGAGCCCCCTCCCTCCATCTTCTAAAGCTGGCCGGTCCAGTAGGGTAGCCACCAGCCGCTCGAGTACTTGCAATTGCTACTGAGTACCTGCACTGAGACACGTGTAAGTGGAAAATACACACCAGCTGTCAAAGACTCGGTACGGATATTGCAGGAATAATTTTTTTTTTTTAAGATTTTTTAATTAATTTATTTATTTGACAGAGACACAGCGAGAGAGGGAACACAAGCAGGGGGAGTGGGAGAGAGAGAAGCAGGCTTCCCGCAGAGCAGGAAGCCCAATGCGGGGCTCGATCCCAGGACCCTGGGATCATGACCTGAGCCAAAGGCAGACGCTTAACGACTGAGCCACCCAGGCGCCCCAGGAATAATTTTTTATTGATTACATGTTGATGAATGGCTTAGATAAAATGTTATTAATTTTATCTGCTTCTTTTTATGTGTTTAACGTGGCTAAAAGAGACTTAAAATGAGATGTGTGGTTTGCAGTCTATTTCTATGGGACAGCACTGTTCTAAGAAGAGGTGTTAAGACCTAGTGCTGAATGTGCTAGAAGGAGCCCCGAGCTAGTTCTGCAACCTGTAGGGTACTCGGCACCTTTGGTTTACATATAACGGGAGACTTCTCCCCACTCCCATGGGAGCTTCCCCACTCCTCCACCAGCACCACTTTAAGCCGGGGAAAGGGCTCTCGAGAGTGCCATTTGGAGAGGTGCCCACAGGTGCCTTAGAGTGTAGCAGATGGTACCTACATGTGGCCTGAGAAAATGAGGCAAGAAGCTGGTTAAGGACACCTGTGGCCACAGAGCGATGACAAAGCCACGCATCCAGAGTCCGGTAGGGGAAGGCACCTGGGCTTCCTGCACGGACCACGTGAAAGCCAATGAAGAGTAAGGTTCCCTTGGAAAGACTCCATCGAAGAATTCTGCCTGTAGGGGTATGATGACTACAACAGGAAGGGTCTCCATGGTGGGATGGCAGCAACTATGGGGGCTGAGGGGGGAGTGGGGACCAGGTCAGCTGGAGGCCACAGTGGATGTCAGTCCCCATGAAGCTCCTCCAAAGGAATCACAAAGGTGCCCCAGAGAAGATAGAGCCAGCCCCCGAGCCTTACCACGTGCAAGGCGCCAACTCAGAGAGCAGTCACACCAGGCCCTAGACCCTGTGGGTGGTTTACCTGTCCTCCCCTCCCCTCCCAACCCTAGAGGAACCAGAGCTAGTAGGGCTCAGGGGTGGCAGGTGGGACAATGAGAATAAAAGACTGTACAGATCTCTCTTCTCACTGCAGGTTTCCAAGAGTGGGGCCAACCCAAGCTAGGAAAGGGAGGAGATTTAAATTAGACACAAGGCTGAAAGTCTGCCACCACATCGGACTCGAATTTTAATATCTGCAAATGAAAGTTTACTCATACCTGAAAGTTACTGCCCCCACCCCCCAAATCTGTGCAATTTCCCATAGAGGTCATCTAGGAATGGGGATGGGAGATCAGACAGAATGACCTTAAAAGGTTATAGCAAGAAATAGATAAACTTGTAGGCTGCAGCCTTTTCATTAAGGTGGTTATAGATGACCCTTATACAAGTCATATCTGTGCCAAGAATGATGATAATAAAGTGAGCTTTCTTTTTCTAAGCCAGGCATGTCCTGAGCACTTCCTTCACATGACCACATTTAATCTTCCCAACAAATTGAGGAGTTGATCATTCCCTTTTACTGATGAGATAATAAGGAACTTGCCCCAAGTCAGGCAGCTTAGAAGTGGGAGACTCCAAATCCCAGGCTCTTAATCACCATGCCCTCCAGCCTCCTAGAGTCGCTGATCAAATGAGATCTGTGACAGCCCTTTGTAAACACTAAAGTGTTACCACAAACACCAGTGATTATTCATGTTCATTGCCAGCCTACAAGGCAGAGGAACAGATACAATGGAACCAGTGGGCATTCCTGGTGTTACCTAATGTGTATGTAGCAGGCTCGGGGCATACCAGTCATTACAAACAACATAGGGAATATGAGTCCAATAAATCTTTATCCCCCCACCCTGAAAAATCTTTAAATTTGCAACACTGGGAAAGTTTGTTTTCTAATTTTTAAGTATGATAAAGAAGTCTAAGGGAGGTGTGCTTACGTCTGTCCACGTATAAGCGAAAATGTTTCCCACAGCCCATGTGCACAGGACAGCAGGAGCAGGTGGTGGGGCAGAAAAAAGGGTATTTGGGAGAAGCAAGAACCATGGAGTACTGGTGAGCACTGTCCTGGGAGCGGAGCTGGCCTTTGATCCTGTCCAGTCTCAGCTAAGTCACATTATTTCTCTGTTCGCCTGTCTGCTTTCTGAAATGGGGGTGGTAATACCTTTCCTGCCTAGAGCTCTGGGGGTAGGGATGATTCTATTCCAGTGGGTGCGCTTCCCAGCCTCATCTTTGCAATATGTCAGCCCACCCCTATCTTAAGAGATAGCGCACAACTCAAAAATAAAGAGCATCATTAAAACAATAATACGTAATACTACATACACAATACATCATGAAGTCATTTTTGAGGAGTGCTGAATCATCTTAAATCAAATCAATGCTCCGGTTTGTGCACGTCCCGCAGGCTGGGAGTCCCCATGCATGAGACAGCAGTGCCCCCCTCCCCCCACTGTGGTTCTCTCCCATTAAGTGGATCCTTGGTAGTGGCCAGTGATGAGCGAGTGGACTTGGGTGACCTCTCCTTTCCCCTTGTGCCTTCCTCTGTGGCTTTCCTGACTTGTTTTTAGAGGCTGAGACCCAGGCTTCTTTGGTAGGTGGTTAAAGCTCATTCAAATAAAGATCTTGCCAAGAAAAGGAATTCTGTAGGAAAAAACTAAAGTTATATCCTACCCTCCACGTGAAAACAATTCCATCCTCAGAAAGTCTCTCTTTGGGGGCATCCCATATGCATTTATTTATTCATCAATGCATTTTCATCAAGCAGCTGCTACACGTAACAACAAAACTGAATTCAGTCACCGAAACTGAGTCCCTGGCTTCATGACATCTTCTTTCCGGGGAGAAAGACAAACTTCATACGTAGACGTGAACATATACATGTCAGGTCACAAGACAAACTACATACCTATACACAAACACACATGTCTACATACAAAGATAAATGCTATGAAGGAAAATTAAATAAGTAAGGGGGACAAGATGCAGTGGGGTGCTGGTGAGGGTTGCTGTTTAATGTACAGAGATTAGGAAAGCTCTCCTAAGAATGTGACATTTAAGTGGACCCCGAGGAAGTGAAGGAATAGACAAGTGGATATCTGGAGGAAAAGCATTCCAGGAAGAGGGAACAGCTGGAGCAAAATTGCCAAGGCAGGAATCTATTTACCATATTTGAGGAACAAGAAGAAGACCTCATATTCTATATAATCCTGCATAATATTCTCTTCACAATTATAAAACCATGCTGACTTAGAGCCACCATGATCAATCTTGGTGATCAATTGAAAACAAAGAAGTCGGGACACCTGGGTGGCTCAGTCGTTAAGCGTCTGTCTGCCTTTGGCTCAGGTCATGGTCCCAGATCCTGGGATCGAGCCCCACATCGGGCTCCCTGCTCAGCGGGAAGCCTGCTTCTCCCTCTCCCACTCCCCCTGCTTGTGTTCCCTCTCTCGCTGTGTCTCTCTCTGTCAAATAAATAAATAAAATCTTTAAAAAAAAAAAAAAAGGAAGAAAACAAAGAAGTACTTTCTACACCAGCTAAGTTCTCTTAGAACTTAGGGGGAAAAGATCAGTAGAATTGATAGAAATTAGTGACTGAGTGTGTGAGGCACAGAGAGGGGTGAGTTGCTGGTAACTCCTAGGCTTCTGACTTGGATGATGGGAAATGGTGATGTCATTGACCAAGATATAGAATAGAAGAAAAGGCTGGGCGCCTGGATGGCTCATTTGGTTAAGTGTCCGACTCTTGATTTTGGCTCAGGTCATAAGATCGATCCCCGTGGGCACCTGGGTGGCTCAGCTGGTTAAGCGACTGCCTTCAGCTCAGGTCATGATCCTGGAGTCCCGGGATCGAGTCCCGCATCGGGCTCCCTGCTCGGCGGGGAGTCTGCTTCTCCCTCTGACCCTCCTCCCTCTCATGCTCTCTGTCTCTCATTCTCTCTGTCTCAAATAAATAAATAAAATCTTAAAAAAAAAAAAAATCGATCCCCGTGTCAGGCTCCACACTCAGTGGGGAGTCTGATTGAGATTCTCTCCTTCTCCTTCTGCCCCTCCCCTTGCTGGCATGCACACTCTCTCTCTCAAATAAATAAATCTTTAAAAAAAAAAAAGGAGAAGAAGAAAAGGCATAGAGTATTGCTTCTCTGCTTGGATTTATTTCTATTTCCTTTTATATTTTTTGGAGGGGGGGATGGGAGGAAGGATGGGAAGGACAGGTCTTAGAAGAGAAGGATGTGAAGTTCAGTTTGTTAAATGCCTAATAGACACATAACTGGAAAGGTCCATTATGGCACCGGATGTATGGGTCTCATGCCTGGGAAAGATTACTATTTGAGATACTGATATGAGAATCATGTAAAGCTGTAGGATTGAAGGCCTGCTGTCCCAGGGTAGGTGAATAAAAATGAGAAGAAGGCTAAGGATAGAGTTTGAAGACCAATATTGAAGGGAAGAGAAGAGGGAGAGAAGGAGGAGAATGGATGGTCCAACCGGGTCAGGCAAAATCCAGCATGAAGGATATCACGGAAGTGAAAGGAACAAAGAATTTCAATGATCTTCATGTTGTTGGGATCAAATAAGACATAATGTCATAAGACATTCAGCAAAGATTTGCTGAGCACCCACCGTGTGCCAGGCATTGTGCCAGCAATAGGGAACGCAGTAGATCATAAAATTGGCATGGTCTGTCCCACGTGGAGCTTACTAGATTTGTAACTAGGTCCCTCCTGATCTTGGCAAACACTCTTTAACGGAAGTCAGCCTCATTGAGTTACTAGGAATGAATGGGAGATAAGGAATAAAAGTCACTTAGATACTGTGCCTTCAAGTAGGCTGACTGTAAAGAGGAGGGAGAAGGAGTGACAGGCGGGAACAGAGTGAGGACTTTTCTTTTGTTGAAATATGCAAGACTGAGTCTATTTCCATGCAGAGGAGGAAGACTCAGCAGAGGGGAATAGGCCTGAAGAGATCGGAGACAACATCCTTGTATGTGCTCTGCATTTTATCCAAATCCAAAAGTCAGACCCACACACACTCGGGAAGGTCCCTGATCCCACTGGACAAATGTGGGCAGCAGAGCCTTGTGGTGAAAAGGACTGAATATGGAGGTCAGACTCTCTGGACTTGACCTCTAGAACCACCACTTACTAGCTGCGGGGCCTTACCTGTGCCTGTTTCCTTTTCCACGGAATAAGAATAGTAGCTACCTCAAAGATTGCTGTGAGGATTATATCTGTATATTACTTAGAGGCTGGCACAAAGTAAGTGCTTCATAAATGCCCAGAAAGTAAGGCCTGGAAACAGACACACCTTACACACTTACACCCACATATGCACATGCAGTGGAAGGAGTTGAGAAACAAGGTGAAGCTTGGTAGAGGGGAGGAGGGTTTGAAAGAGGGTGAGTATCAGTGAGAGACACCTTCCCTTTCCAGAGTCACTCAGGGCTCAGTTCAGACCCCGTCCTCTTGAGCACTTCTACCCAGAACCACCCATTCTGTAGGAAGGGCCCACCATGTAGCACACCTGTGGACTGGACCTCTCCCTTACTGGTCACTCCTTCATTCATTGACTCATTCACCTGGCCATCATTTGTGGAGCTCCATCTTTAATCCAGGTCTTGTTGTATAAATATGGGTAAGACACCAGCCCTCCCTCGAGAAGGTTGCTGATCCATAAACCCTTGGATCTTCTCTCCTACCATCTGCTATGTCTTGTAGAGTCATTCAACCACTTGGAAAAACGAGACAACATTACTTCTTTTTGTCTCTTAAAACATCTAATACATAGGAGGAGTTCTAAAGCTCCATAGAATGAAGGAATGAGTCTATTCCATTTGGTAAATATACAAAGGAGTAAGAGCCCACAGTGCCTCTCCTGGAAGATAAGTTAGCGAGAGAGAAAGGAACTGACCTTCGTTCGTCACTCATCATGTACCATGCAGCGCTAACATTACACCGCTCCCTTAGAGCCAGTCAATGAGAAAGCCTTTTCTATTGGTTTTGTTGAAAAGTGATGTCTAATGGCTTCACTTTTATGTTTTCAAATGTTTTTCCATTTTGTGTGGTTTGCTTTCGAGGCTTGAAGCATCTCATGTGACTGGAAACATTTTTCATGCTTCATGTGTAGCATTCACTTTTTTTTTTAAAGATTTATTTATTTGACACAGAGAGAGAGACAGCTAGAGAGGGAACACAAGCAGGGGGAGTGGAAGAGGGAGAAGCAGGCTCCCCGCGGAGCAGGGAGCCCGATGCGGGGCTCGATCCCAGGACCCTGGGACCATGACCTGAGCCGAAGGCAGACGCCCAACGACTGAGCCACCCAGGCGCCCCTAGTCATTCACTTTTGAATTTTGCCAGTGTTTGGCTGTCGAGTCTTTTGTTAAGTAAATGCTTGTTATGTACTTTGTGTCTGGTTCTACAAGACACAAGCATGCCCACCCCTTTGGCCCCATGGGTGTCTTTCCCTCCCTCCACCCTCAACGTTGTCTTTGTTCTGGGGCAGGTTATCGAAGCCTCTTCCAGCAAGGTGCTCACTAATGAGGCCAGGATCATGGGCAGGTACATGAAAACTCAGAACAAAACAGGAAACACTGGGTAAAAATTTTGTTTTGGTTCTCCCAGAGGAATTGGTGTGTCTGATTTACTTCTGAGTTAGAAAAAACATAAATGGATCATGGATTTTTTTTTTAAGCATGATGGATAAAATATTTAAGGCAAGATGTTTATCTACTGACACCCAGCCTTTCCCACATCTCAAATGATGTCTGTAGGAAAAGTAGCCAAGTTGTTTATCTGATGCTAGCTCATCAGGTCTTTGCACTTCCCATGTCCTCAGCCCCAGCAGCAGAAGAAATCTCAAGTTAAAGGTTCTTTTCTGCCTTCTGGGAATACTGTCCTAATCACTGGAAAGGGGGAAAGAGTCAGGGTCTTCTGGGCTTGTAGGATTTAGACTCAAGGGATGGGGGGACATCCCTGGACACTGGGCTAGATCACATTCATCTGAGTAGAAGGGATTCTACTGGCAGTGGCGTCCAGATGTTCTTGAGCAGGTTAAAAGCAAGGAACTAGTTCTGCTTGCTCGGAAGAACCTGAGAACACAGGGCAAGAAGACTCAAGGCTTTGGAAATGGAAGGAAGTTAAAGCCTGGCTCCTGCTGGCTCTGGCACCTGATGAATTACCAAAGAATTTAAAGTATTCTTTTCATTGCAAGAAGAGCGTGAGATTTATCTGAATTTATAATACTAAATTTTACTTTGGCTGCAAATATATTTGTAACCTACACGAATCAGAGCTAAATTCCTACTCATCTGATGTCTAGTAACTCTAGATCAACAGCACAGACCTTTCTCCTGGGCCCCATGTGCCTCACGACTTTCTAGACACATCAAGGGTGGTCTGCTTATGCCTCTAATTCAGAACCTCTAAAACCCAATTCCTCATCTTTACTCTCAAGCACTCCTTCCCTACTGACACCAATGGCATCACCATCCTCATGAACCAAACCTCAGGGCCACTTCGAATTCTCCTCCTTCCTTGCTCTTTTCGTTTCTGACGGGTTGCCAAGTCACCAGATCTTGCCTCCGTGGTAATTAATGCATGCACCCCCCCCCCCCCGCTCTCCCCACTGCTTCGGCCTCACCCTGGCCCTCCTAACCTCGCCTCTGGTGTAGTCAAATGAGCCTGAGCTTTGGTATTAGGGTTAACATCTGGTTCCGTAACTTTCTGCCCACGTGGCCTGTGGCAAGCCTCAATTCCCCATCTCTAAGCAGAGGTGAGAGGATTGACATAAAATGCCATGCACAGTGTCAGGCCCTTAGTGGGACCCCAATCAGCACCAGCACTCTTCCTCCTTGTTGAAACTCCCCCCACCCTGCCCTGAGTCCTTCCTTCTAGGGCTTCTCCTCTCCAATCTGCCAGATTAATTCTTCTAAAGCAAAACTCTCTCACCGCCATGCTCCAAGCCTTGAATGCCTTCCACTGTCTATCCGAGTCAAGGCCACATGGAAGGCTGAGGTTCAGGCCCTTCTGATCGGACCCTCACTGCCAACACAATCTCTTTCCTGGCTTCCCTTTTTCGTGTGCTCTATGCCAGGGCCACCCAAGTGGCCTACCCTTCTCCAAGGACGCTCTCTGCTTTCCTAGTCTCGGCTCACCCTGCAGAGAAGGTGCCTGCTCCCCCGTGTGTCCAGGTCCCACTCACCCAGCTTCAGCCCTGCTCTCGAACCTTCAGAAAGTCCCACCAATCCTCAGCCAGAAGATACACTCGCCTTTTTATGACACATAAATGATCCATTTACTTGATTTATGGCAAAAACCAAAATAAAGAATAACATATATATAATTCACCCAACTTTTAGCACTCTTCAGGCATCATTTAATTGTGATGGTTAAATAAACATGTATGTTAAGGAGATGTCATTGCTAAGTACATCATTATAAATTTACAGTAGCTTGGAGTATTTGTGGGCATGTGGGGATAGACAGATAAAGCTAAAAGCGAGGCATGAGCTTCCTATATTTAAGCCTCCATATTTCTTTTTTTCTTTTTTAAGATTTTATTTATTTATTTGAGAGAGAGAGAATGAGAGACAGAGAGCATGAGAGGGAGGAGGGTCAGAGGGAGAAGCAGACTCCCTGCCGAGCAGGGAGCCCGATGCGGGACTCAATCCTGGGACTCCAGGATCATGACCTGAGCCGAAGGCAGTCGCTTAACCAACTGAGCCACCCAGGCACCCTAAGCCTCCATATTTCTATACAGTAAATTAATTTGAGGAATAAAAGCCATTTGCAAATATTCTCTACTGAAGTATTAATTTCCAAATGTTATAAGTTGACCAAACATATCCTTCCACGTAAGAAGTGCATTGCAGACATTCAAAAACCCCCTGTGAAAACCGCAAACAACCTAAACTGTTCCAATAATTGGAAAAAATAGTTAAATCAATTGCTGCATACCCACATCATGGGCTAATATGGAGCCATAAAAATGATGTTTTTGAAGAAATTAAATGATGTTGAAAAAAGAATGAAATTGTACATTCTGTCTGCTCCCAGCTATGTAATAATAATGATTATGAACACTAATGATAATAATAAGCAAGAAAAAAAAGACCTAAAGAAAAGATACTTCACATTCTCCTATGGGGATCAGAGAGCACCCACCCCTGGTTCCTATAAGGCCAGCCTCCCATAGCTCCTGTGGGCTCACTCTGCTCCTGAGTTCAATCCACATGTGGCCCAAAACGTGGCCTGCTGTGTCCTCCTCCCCAGAGTGTGAGTGCAGGTACATGATGAATAAAGAGCTGCCGGAAGGAAGGAAGGAAGGGAGGGAGGGAGGGAGGGAGGGAGGGAGGGAGGGAGGGAGGAAGGGAGGAAGGGAGGAAGGGAGGAAGGGAGGAAGGGAGGAAGGGAGAAAGGGAGAAAGGGAGAAAGAGAGAAAGGGAGAAAGAGAGAAAGGGAGAAAGAGAGAAAGAAAGAGAGAAAGAAAGAGAGAGAGAGAGAGAGAAAGAAAGAGAGAGAGAGAGAAAGAGAGAAAGAGAGAAAGAAAGAGAGAAAGAGAGAAAGAAAGAAAGAAAGAGAGAAAGAGAGAAAGAAAGAAAGAAAGAAAGAGAGAAAGAAAGAAAGAAAGAAAGAGAGAGAGAGAGAGAAAGAAAGAAAGAAAGAAAGAAAGAGAGAGAGAGAGAAAGAAAGAAAGAAAGAAAGAAAGAAAGAAAGAGAGAAAGAAAGAAAGAAAGAGAGAGAGAGAGAAAGAAAGAAAGAAAGAAAGAGAGAGAGAGAGAGAAAGAAAGAGAGAGAGAGAGAAAGAAAGAAA